>NW_027816451.1:0-277 GCF_054177405.1 Leptonychotes weddellii | reverse complement strand
TCTCCCTCTCCCACTCCCCCTGCTTGTGTTCCTCCTCTAGCTATCTCTCTCTCTGTCAAATAAATAAATAAAATCTTTAAAAAAAAAAAAGCATTCAGATATTGCCTCAATTAAGTTATACTACCTAGGGATTGTTTTTATTTGCAGATTCCAAGAGATATCCTGGGTGTCCTGAATTTAAGGATCGCACAAGATTTGAGGACTGGATTATACCAAATTCATAGAAAATGCTGGTGGGATGAACTGAATGACTAAAAACGTGACTGCTGAGCGAAAT
>NW_027816450.1:0-277 GCF_054177405.1 Leptonychotes weddellii | reverse complement strand
CGAAAGGGAGAGAGAGCCCTGCGGAAACGCACTGGGGGCTGGAAGACGAGCCAGTAGGAGGGATCACAAGTAGCAACAACCAAGCCCCACCTCACGGCGCTCAGCGCACCTGCCCGGCTTGCTCACAGCCCCAGAGCAGGCTGGGCATGCTGGGGTCTGGCCCGGCAAGGCCCCGGGCCGCTCTTCCGCCCCTCCCGCCCCTCCCGCCCTGACATTGATGGATGCTCAGCGGCAACTGCAGGCTGCAGCCAGGATCAATACTCTAATCAACACCACA
>NW_027816449.1:0-277 GCF_054177405.1 Leptonychotes weddellii | reverse complement strand
ACAGATGTAGTTCAAATTCACTTATTCAGCTGCAGTGTCATATTTCATTTGTGAATAGGCCACACATTATATAATTTTTCATGTGTTTTGAATTAATAATCCCCAAATTCAAATTATTTTCCATTTTCACCATTACTGTGTTGAAATAAACATGTTTTTTTCTGAAATAAACATTTTATCTTGGCTTCCTTATGGACTCCTGAAAGTATCTCTACAGGGCATGTATCTACAAGTAGATTTCAGCTTTAGCAATTTTGTTAAACTCTGCCCCAAAACC
>NW_027816448.1:0-277 GCF_054177405.1 Leptonychotes weddellii | reverse complement strand
TTTGATCAAGTCAAAGATGTGTTTGCTGTCTGATTTTGTGTTGTTTGAATAAGGATCTCATTTTCCATTCTTTACTGTACTGGAGTGCTCAGATCTGCTCTGAGTCAGCAAAAATAGCCTGTATTTGGGTGCATGTAAGTCTGAATCAGCCGTTGTCGTCTCCCTCTGCTTCGGGTTCCCAGCCCCTCCCATCACTGAACGCGCGGTAGCGGATGTGCTCGCGTGTTGTCACTTCCCACACGGGTGCGACTCAGGTCCTAGGAATGGAGTGCGGCTC
>NW_027816447.1:0-277 GCF_054177405.1 Leptonychotes weddellii | reverse complement strand
GGGGGGGGATGTTTTAGCCCAGTGGTAGGTATTAAGGAGGGCATGTACTGCATGGAGCACTGGGTGTTATATGAAAATGATGAAACAAGTTGTTTTTCCCTTGCTGCATATAAGATTCTCTCCTTGTCTTTAGCTTTTGAGAATTTAATTATAATGTGTCTTGGTGTGGATCTCTTTGGTGTTATTTTATTTGGAACTCTGGGCTTCCTTAATCTAGATGTATATTTCCTTCCATAGATGAGGGAAGTTTTTAGCTATTATTTCTTCAAATAAGTTT
>NW_027816446.1:0-277 GCF_054177405.1 Leptonychotes weddellii | reverse complement strand
ACGTTCTGCATGGAGCACTGGGTGTTATGCACAAACAATGAATCATGGAACACTACATCTAAAACTAATGATGTAATATATGGTGATTAACGTAACAATAAAAAAAATTAAAAAAAAACCCTTTTATCTTTGGGGAGCTTGGGTGGCTCAGTTGGTTAAGCGTTTGTCTTCAGCTCAAGTGATGATCCCAGGGTCCTGGGATCGAGTCCCTCATCGGGCTCCCTGCTCAGTGGGGGAGCCTGCTTCTCTCTCTGCCTGCTGCTTTCCCTGCTTGTGC
>NW_027816445.1:0-277 GCF_054177405.1 Leptonychotes weddellii | reverse complement strand
TGCTCTAAGGTTTTAAGTTGAGGCGGTCATGGACCCGAGCTGCACAGTCTCTGCTCCTGGAGGATCAGATGTGTTCCTCCTTTGGTCCGTCCATCTAATAGCCACTGGGTTTCTGTGTCCACATCAGTTTGTTGGAATTCTATTCCAATTTTTGGCCTTTCCGTTCCGGTGTCAGTTCTCACTTCAGGGACAGACTGGTTCCATATTTGTTGGTTTCTCCCATGGGTGTACCTTGGAGATAGGGCAGGTTTGGCTCCAGACCACGGCAGCAACGCAA
>NW_027816444.1:0-277 GCF_054177405.1 Leptonychotes weddellii | reverse complement strand
GAGTTACACGGTTATAAGATTAGAATACTTGATGTGCAGTGGTATAATGTAACTCAAAGATAGACTGGAAGACATTCAAGTTGAATACAATAAACCCGAAAGCAGCCATTAAAATAAAACTATACAAAGAATTATAGCTAATGTGCTATCAAAAAATGTAATAAAATAAAATCTTCCAAAAAATAATCGTGTAGTGCAAAAGAATGAAGAAAAAGAAGAGAAAGGGAACAAACAACAGAAAGGACAAGTAGAACTGAAATAGCAAGAGAGTAAACTC
>NW_027816443.1:0-277 GCF_054177405.1 Leptonychotes weddellii | reverse complement strand
ATGCGGAGAAAGGGGAACCCTCCTACACTGTTGGTGGGAATGCAAGCTGGTGCAGCCACTCTGGAAAACGTATGGAGGTTCCTCAAAAAGTTGAAAAGAGAGCTACCCTACAACCCAGCAATTGCACTACTGGGTATTTACCCCAAAGATACAAATGTAGGGACCCGAAGGGGTACGTGCACCCCAATGTTTATAGCAGCAATGTCCACAATAGCCAAACTATGGAAAGAGCCAAGATGTCCATCGACAGATGAATGGATAAAGAAGATGTGGTATG
>NW_027816442.1:0-277 GCF_054177405.1 Leptonychotes weddellii | reverse complement strand
TCTGTTGACCTCCTCCCTGATTAACATTGTCAATTACTGCATAGCTCACCCAAACATTACTGCTTAACTATAAAAGGGCCACTCAAGGACTGGGACCACCTCCTCCAGCTATTTCACTGTTTCCATCCTAGTTCTCAAGACACAGCAGGTGCTTAACAAACATTCACAAAATAAAATAAATTGATGCTAACATCAACTTCTTGATCTCTCTTCATTATTGTTTCATCCCTGATATACCCTTTCCATGAGGATACCTCATTGCTTTTTTTTTTTTTTT
>NW_027816441.1:0-2682 GCF_054177405.1 Leptonychotes weddellii | reverse complement strand
GCCGACGGAGGCCCCTCCCCCGCCGTCTATCCTCCCGAATATCGCCTCGGATTCACTTCTCCGCACGTCCTACCTTCCAGAAAGTGGTCGCTTTTCTGTTCAGAGAGTTGTTGCCATTCCTTTCTTCGATCTCCTGTTGAGTTTGTAGGTGTTCAGAATGGTTTGATCCCTATCCAGCTGAATTCCTGAGAGGAGACGAAATCCAGGTCTCCTACTCCTCCGCCATCTTGCTCCGCCCCTGGAATGAAAACGTTTTTCAACAAATGGTGCTGGAAGAACTGGGTACATATGTGGGGAAAAAAATAACTCACCCATAGATCACAGCACACACAAAAACTCATTTGAGATAGATTCTAGACCTAAATGAAAAAATTTTATAAACCTTTTCAAAGATAAAGTAACAAAGTATCTTTGTAACTTTGGTGCAAAGATTCCTCAGATGGGATCAGAAACTACTAACCGTAAATCAGAAAGTTGATAAAATGGATTTTAACAAAATAAAAAACTTCACCTCATCAAAAGGCAGGCTGCATGCTGGGAGAAAATGTGTGTTACATATGTGTGCAATGGAAGTCTTATATCTGACATATATAGTGAAGTCTTTAAAAATAAACACTAAGAGGCAATCAAAAAATGGGCAGAAGATTTGAACAGATATTCACAAAGGAAGGTGTACAGATGGCCCACACTCACCTGAAAGTACTCAGCATCACTCATCATTAGGGAAGTGCAAATTAAAACCACAATTAGATGCCACTGTCTATCCTCTCGTGCTGCCAAACTTAAGACTGACAAGATCAAATGCTGGCAAGAACATGAAATAGCAGGAGCCTTCAAAAATTACAGGAGTTTAACAGGGCACACGCACCGTCAGGCCGTTACTCGCCGAGTGTGACGTCTACCTACCCAGTGATCTCGCAGGTGTTTACTCAAGAGAGATAAGCGTTTGTATTCACGGAAAGATTCCTGCAAGAATTTTCATAACGGCTTTCTTTGTAATAACCCCAAACTGGAAACTACTGAAATGCCCATCAGCGGGAATGGATAAACAAAATGCGGTATATCTGTGCAGAGGAATATCCCTCAAATAAAACGAACTACTGGGATGTGCGGCAACACCGAATAAGCTCAAAATCGTGATGCTGATTACTGTATGACTTCATTTATACCAGTTTCTAGAAGAACAGGAGAAAAAGTCTGAAGCGCGGTGGGCTGTAGGTTGAGGTGGGGCAGGGCAGGAATTGACTCTCAGGGATCAGGTTGCTGACTGTCCCTGTGCACGTGGGACCTCCCAGGTTTTAGCTCTGAAATGCCCTTGCCCTGGGAGAACCCTCAGTGCTGGGCAAACCCAAACAGGTGGTCACCCTAGAAGGAAGAGCATCTTTTGAGCTGATGAAACCTTATATATCTTGATGGAGGTGAGGGTTACAGGATTGTAGCAAATGTATATATGTATATATAATTGGAGAGGACACCTGATTTTTTTTTTTTTTTTTTTTACTGGAGAAGGCTGGGAAGGCGGCATAGGAAATGAAAAAAAAAATGTCCTAAATGTTGAAGAATGAGTAGGGTTTTACCACCCATTCCCTGGGAAGAATGGAGGAGTGTTGTTAACTGTTGCTCTGTTTCCTTGGCTAGAGTTTGAGCTCTGTGCAGTCCAGAGCCTGGTTATTAGTCCTGGTGCCTCAAGGCTTGGCACCTATGGCCCATGGTAGGGACATATGAAACTTAAGGAATGATTGAACGAGCATAGGAAGTCCTTGACTTAACGATAGCTTGACTTACGATTTTTCAACCTTAAGATGGTGTGAAAGTGATCAGAACTCAGTAGAAACCATGCTTGGAACTTGGAATTTGGATGTCTTCCTGGGCCAGTGATATGCAGATACTTGCTTGTTGTGCTGAGCAGTGGAGGGGTGCTGTCAGTCAGCCAGCGGTTATGCGGGTCAGCAACTGGCAGACTGAGAGTTGTTCTGCACACACACGGCCCTTCTGTTTGTCACTTCCAGCACAGTAGTCAATAAATTGCATGAGATATTATAAAATAGGCATTGTTAGATGTTTTTGCCCAACTGTAGACTAATGTCAATGTTCTGAACACATTTAAGGTAGGCCAGGCTCAGCTGTGATGCTTGGTAGGTTAGTGTATTGAATGCATTTCAATTTATGATATTTTCTTTTTTTTTTTTTTAATTTTATTATGTTATGTTAGTCACCATACAGTACATCATGGGTTTTTGATGTGGTGATCCATGATCCATTGTTTTCGTATAACACCCAGTGCTTCATGCAGTACGTGCCCTCCTTAATACCCGTCACTGGGCTAACCAATCCGCCCTCCCCTCTCCCCTCTAAAACCCTGTTTGTTTCCCAGAGTCCATAGTTTCTCATGGTTCGTCTCCCCATCCAATTCCCCGCCCCCATTTTTCCCTTCCTTCTCCTAATGTCCTCCATTCTATCCATTATGTTCCACAAATAAGTGAAACCATATGATAATTGACCTTCTCTGCTTGACTTATTTCACTTAGCATAATCTCCTCCAGTCCCATCCATGCTGATGTAAAGGTTGGGTATTCATCTTTTCTGATGGCTGAGTAATATTCCATTGTATATATGGACCACATCTTCTTTATCCATTCATCTGCTGAAGGGCATCTTGGCTCTTTCCACAGTCTGGCTATC
>NW_027816440.1:0-277 GCF_054177405.1 Leptonychotes weddellii | reverse complement strand
TCTCCCTCTGACCCTCCTCCCTCTCATGCTCTCTGTCTCTCATTCTCTCTGTCTCAAATAAATAAATAAAATCTTTAAAAAAAAAAAAAAAAAAGATGATGATAGATGGCTAAATGTGCTTGTAGGCTTCTGTGGAAAGTTCACTTTTTGATGCTTTTATTTCTCTCATTTAAATAGTAAGGAAGACCTTCAGTGGAAAATGAGGATGAGGAAAAGGTGCTAGAGATTTGAAGAAAGGAGAGAAGGTATGAAACTGTTATCTAGGAGAGTGGGAGAA
>NW_027816439.1:0-277 GCF_054177405.1 Leptonychotes weddellii | reverse complement strand
CTTAACACTGGAAGAAAAAGCAACAGAAAAAATGTACAGGAAGGAATATATAGAGTTCAAGAGAGGTGTGTGTGTGTGGGGGGGAGAATATAAGTATATGTGTAATTTTATATGTACTTTTATATATAGTTATATGTTTTATATAATCATGATTATTTGTATATTAAAATATTTCAGCATAGCCTTTGGGATGGAGAAGCTTTATAAAGTTTTTCATAAAATAGCCCCTAATTGATAATAAAGGAAGGATGATGTACACTTTCTTGTAGCTATTGAG
>NW_027816438.1:0-277 GCF_054177405.1 Leptonychotes weddellii | reverse complement strand
GGGCCGGGGTGGGGGCTGTTTCCCACCTCCCTGGTGCCCAGTGCTGCCCGTGAGAGTCTCCACCCCGTGGGGGGGCCCGGGGGAGGGGGGCTGTACTTGCGGTTTGCAGAGGAGACCCCAAGTGGCTGAGGATCTTTATTTAAATAATTCAGTAGGAAGCATAAAAATCAAGCTGGACATATTTCTGCTTAAGGACGACTCATGTAAAGACTTTGGGTTATTTATTCCCTTAAGTTCTCCTCAAATGCAACCATAAATCCGATTATTGAATTTTTAA
>NW_027816437.1:0-277 GCF_054177405.1 Leptonychotes weddellii | reverse complement strand
AGGTTAATGGCAGTGGGTAGAATGTGAGCCGCGTTTCACATTGTCCTCGGCAGAGCGAGGTGAACCTTGGTCACTCCACAGCATGAGGAGCCAGAAATGTTGGCCCCTTTCCTCCCCAGATACATCGAAAACAGTGCTTCGTGGCTAGGAACAACATTTAAGTTGAAAGAAACCGCTTCTTTTTTTCTCTGCGAATATACAGATGTTCAGGCTGAAGAGGATGTTTTCAAGGATGATAGCTTTATACGCACCCACGTGATTTGTGTATTCATAAATT
>NW_027816436.1:0-277 GCF_054177405.1 Leptonychotes weddellii | reverse complement strand
TGGGGAAGGAAGGAGCTCCATCAGCACACGAACCCCCAAGCCAGCAAGACGGTGCTGGACGAGAACGCTCACAGCCCCAGGCAGCTCCTGTGGCGTGGGGACCCAGAGCCAAGGGCACCAGGACAGCGGCCCGGACTGGGGCGTCCCGTCTGCCAGGCAGAAAGGCATTAATAGGACATTTGGGGTGCTACATGTGGAATCACGGTCGCCCCCAACCCCTGCGCTGCTTCTCCAAGAAGAATGAAGGCTTCATGAAGGGCCCCAAGGGTCACAAGCC
>NW_027816435.1:0-277 GCF_054177405.1 Leptonychotes weddellii | reverse complement strand
GCGCCTGGTTGGCTCAGTTGGTTAAGCGACTGCCTTCGGCTCAGGTCATGATCCTGGAGTCCCGGGATCGAGTCCCGCATTGGGCTCCTTGCTTGGCAGGGAGTCTGCTTCTCCCTCTGACCCTCCTCCCTCTCATGCTCTCTGTCTCTCATTCTCTCTCTCTCTCAAATAAATAAATAAAATCTTTAAAAAGAAAAAAATTGTTTGTGGACATTTTAGTTTCTTTTCCCAAGATTTTTTGATTGGGTGAATAAAGACAAAATTAACAGCAATTGTA
>NW_027816434.1:0-277 GCF_054177405.1 Leptonychotes weddellii | reverse complement strand
AATGCTCCCCCTGATGTTATGGCACATCACCTCTATGGTATTCTTCTCCAAAATTCATAATTTCAACTGTTTTAAAAAAAAAAAAAACTCTACAAATTGAGGGAGTCTATAAAATTCTAAATCAATATTTTTCAAAATTGTCAAGATAAAGAAAACAAGGGAAGACTGAAGATCTGTCACAGATGAGAGGATGAAAAAATCAATGACAAATTAAATGTGACTACTGAACTGGATCCCAGAGTGGAAAAAAAGATATTAGTGAAAATAATGGTGAAAT
>NW_027816433.1:0-277 GCF_054177405.1 Leptonychotes weddellii | reverse complement strand
AGCAGAAATCAATGATATAGAAATAAAAAAAAATAGTAGAACAGATGAACAAAACTAGAAGCTGGAGGAATGTTGAGGAAAAAAAAACAAACAAACTAGTGGCATCACAATTCCAAACTTAAGCTCTATTACAAAGCTGTCATCATCAAGACAGTATGGTACTGGCACAAAAACAGACACATAGATCAATGGAACAGAACCCAGAAATGGACCCTCAACTCTATGGTCAACTGATCTTTGACAGATCAGGAAAGAATATCAAATGGAAAAAAGAAGG
>NW_027816432.1:0-277 GCF_054177405.1 Leptonychotes weddellii | reverse complement strand
CTCCCCATGCAGGTTACATAAAGGGTTCATTAAGGTCTCAGATATCAGGAATCGGGTTAACCCCTTTGGTGGGTGCCGAAGTCTCACGAGGGCAGAAGGGAGGTCTGGGCTTGCTTCCAGAAAGGAGACCTTGCCCAAGCAGTTGGACACAGCTGGTGCTGGGTGTGGGGTGATGCTCTTAGCCAAACAGGCTGATGTTTTCTGCTGGATGTTACGGAGAGGGGAGGGAGACTGTTGATGAGACCAGCTCTACAATAAGTCATGGCTCTCACACTCA
>NW_027816431.1:0-2682 GCF_054177405.1 Leptonychotes weddellii | reverse complement strand
CGGAGTGCCTTTCCCACAATGACTGTAGATCTGGACTGCCTTGGAGGAGGAGGAGGGCTCCAAACGGACTTTAGTTATTTGGCGTTTGAGCAATATCTTCTCTGTGCTGCTTGCCACCTTCACATCCTTTTTGAGTAATCAATATTTAAAAGAAGCTTGGTCTTCGAAATTCTAGGACCAGAGCGCCAGTTTTGGCTCTTGTGCTTTTTTTTTTTTTTTGGTGGGTTTACCACCTGTCGAGGGCAAGTGTGTGGGCTGATGCAGAGAGCCTTGGGTTATATTGGCCTTTCTTGAGTGCAGGGATCAGCATGGAAAAAAGCTCTGGGCATAGTGCCCAAACCATTTTCCCATCTCGCTCTCTCCACCTGTGACAGCAACGTGGACATGGCCAGCCACCTTCGAGGCTGCCTGCCTGCCCTTGGCAAAGTAGGCCTGCTGTTGCTGCAGAAGCGTGCATTACATTGAAGCCGAAGTGCTTGCAGAACGTAGCTTATTCCTAATCCTCTATGCTTGAGTTAGAATCATGGCTGCTTTGAAAGCCTCAGTGAGGAATTTCCCAGTTTCTTCTTGCTAGCTCTACCGGAGGTTAAGGAGGATGGATTGCTGAGATTTGGGAATACTGGGCTGTTTTCTTTAGCCACTTTCCTTGTTTTATCTAGCTGCATGAAGTCACCTGTTTTGCTCGCTGCTGGGCAGGGCTCCCGTCTGTTTCAGTCACCACCGTGTGCCCAGTACCAACCCTGTGGCTGCCACAGGGAAGGTCCCTGATAAATAGCTGGCAAATGAGTGTCCTGAAATGAAAACATAGCAAATTGATGGAAAAGTCCTGAAAAGCTGCCAACTACTGATTAGAGGAGGTTGGTTCCTGGCAATATTTAAACTTTCTCACTGGTGGATATTCCACTGCCCACAAATTGTCATTCTCTGCAGGAGCCTAGGTTACAAAGCTTGCATTTTCCGCTCGGCTCTATTTTAACAGGGTGCGGTTTTCTGTTGAAAAAGACAGACATGCAGATCTGACCGGAGGGTTTCTATTTAAGCAAAGAGCGCATGCCTTAACTCATAGCTCCTACAGTAGGACGTCTGTGGGGCACTCAGAATGTGTGTTTGGGGGTTTTGAGCCCATCCTTCATGGCCAACCTGCCGTTCAGCCCTGGGCTGAGATACTTTTTCTGTTCTGAGCCTCATTTTCATTACTTGAAAAATGGGAAGAATAACACTGAAGTCAGCAGTTGGTTTGTTCTATTTGGCAAATATATCTGGCCATGCTGGGGTTCTGTGTGGGATTAAAAAAAAAGAAACAAGTAACACTGAGTTCTTGCCTTCAAGGCACCTGGTTTAGTTGGGGAGCTACCCAGGAAAGGTAGAGGGAAGAGGGGTACGGGGCTATCTCTAGGCTGGGGCAAGCCTCAGAGGGAGGGCGGAGAGTTAGTTCTCTCCACTAACAGGATTATGAGCTGACCTCCAGAGTTCCAGAAGGAACCAGAAGTTCCTGACATGGTGGTTTTGCAATAGAAGACCGTCATGTTTACCCAGCGGTTGTGAGGGAAGGGCCGTAAGACGCGTCCGTCCTTCAGCAACTTGGGAGAACCAACAGTTTGCCATGAGCTTTAAC
The DNA here is from genome assembly GCF_054177405.1 of Leptonychotes weddellii. Taxonomy (NCBI): domain Eukaryota; kingdom Metazoa; phylum Chordata; class Mammalia; order Carnivora; family Phocidae; genus Leptonychotes; species Leptonychotes weddellii. The sequence continues at coordinate 1,067 of NW_027816431.1, read as the reverse complement.
TAAATTTAATGCTGGGAGTGTTTCCATTTTTTAGGCAAATTGAAACCAGTGCAGTGATGACTCAAGCCAACGGGGCTCACAAGGATGCTGCCCTGTGGTCGTCGCATGATAAAATGCTGCTACAGCCCCTGAAAGAAGGTGACACCGAGGTGAGGCGCGGGGAGTCTTGTTTAAATCGCCTGGTCTATTCCTAAATAAACCTTCCTCGGGACAGCCTTGCAGTTAGCAGAAGAGGGCCAGATTTAGAGGTGGTGGCTGACAAAGTGGCTAAAAGTCCTCCGTGGAAGGCACCTGGCTGGCTCGGTTAAGCGTCCGACTCTTGGTTTCAGCTCAGCTCATGATCTCAGGGTCTTGGGATCGAGCCCTGAGTCAGGGTTCGGCACTGAGCGTGGAGCCTGCTTCAGATTCTCTCTCCCTCTCCCTCTGCTCCTCCCCCTGCTCACTCACACTCACTCTCTAAAGAAAAACAAAAGCCCGCTGTGGGGAGGGAAATAGGGATATTTCTGGGTTTCCACAGAGTGCAGAGCACTGTTCTGCCTGCTCTGGAGGAAAGGGGCACTGGCGGGGCCATTGAGATCTGACCTTTTTCTTCACATTCAGATATCTAGACACCGAGAAGCATCTTTTATTTTTGTGTTTTTGTAACAGCTTTATACGTGAGAGATCATCCACTTACCATATAAGTTACCCACTTAAAGTGCATAGTCAGTGGTTTTAGTATGTTCACAATCAATTTTATTTATTTATTTATTTATTTGAGAGAGAGAGAGAGCATGAGTAGGGGGGAAAGGGAGAAGCAGACTCCCCGCTGAGCAGGGAGCCCGATGCGGGGCTCCATCCCAGGACCCTGGGATCATGACCTGAGCTGAAGGCAGACACTTAACCAACTGAGCCACCCAGGTGCCCCCCACAGTCAATTTTAGAACATTTTTATCTCCCCCAAAGAGAAACCTCAAACCCATGAGCAGTCATCCCTGTACCCCACCCCCCGCAAACTCCCCAGCCCGTGGCCACCACTGGCCTACTTTCTGCCTCTGTGGGTTTACCAAAGCAACTTTTATTTATTT
>NW_027816430.1:0-277 GCF_054177405.1 Leptonychotes weddellii | reverse complement strand
GGATCGAGTCCCGCATCGGGCTCCCTGCTCGGCAGGGAGTCTGCTTCTCCCTCTGACCCTCCCCCCTTCATGCTCTATCTCATTCTCTCTCTCAAATAAATAAATAAAATCTTTAAAAAAAAAACAAACAAAAAACCATGCCATAAAATTAACTCTCACCTCTAAAAGTATCCTCTTTCCCTCTTTTCCCCCCTTGTGATAAGAATATTTACCATAAGATCTACTGTCTTAACAAATTTTTAAGTATGGTTAACTATAGGTAGTGTACTCTGCAGTA
>NW_027816429.1:0-277 GCF_054177405.1 Leptonychotes weddellii | reverse complement strand
GTCTGTATGTTTCATCAGAAGATAACTTCACCCTTAACTTCAAGGTGAGCATGTGGCCTACATATCTCCCATCAGAATGAATCTCAGGAATCTTGTTCAGGAACATTCTCTTGTGATGAGGAGACTGACATCATCATATGCTTCAGCCATGACGTAACTATGCAGGGAGCCAGCCAGGAAACAAAGCTCAGACAGGCTAGGATGATCTTCATGACCCAGCTAGAGAAAATTTCTGAAATGTTTAAGGCATCATGAAAGCTGAAAGAAAAATTTTGGA
>NW_027816428.1:0-277 GCF_054177405.1 Leptonychotes weddellii | reverse complement strand
TTTCAACATTGGTTTGACTAATTGTTATCAAGCTACTCATTTCCAGGGTGTTCTCTGGTCATTTCATCAGTAATTATTTTTTTTTTTAAAGATTTTTTATTTATTTATTTGAGAGAGAGAGAGAATGAGAGACAGAGAGCACGAGAGGGAGGAGGGTCAGAGGGAGAAGCAGACTCCCTGCCGAGCAGGGAGCCCGATGTGGGACTCGATCCCGGGACTCCAGGATCATGACCTGAGCCGAAGGCAGTTGCTTAACCAACTGAGCCACCCAGGCGCC
>NW_027816427.1:0-277 GCF_054177405.1 Leptonychotes weddellii | reverse complement strand
AGAAGAGCTGCTTTAGTTCTGTAATCAATGTTTCTGGAAGTTTAATTGCAAACCTATATATAAAAAGGCTCATCTAGGGGCGCCTGGGTGGCTCAGTTGGTTAAGCGACTGCCTTCGGCTCAGGTCATGATCCTGGAGTCCCGGGATCGAGTCCCGCATCGGGCTCCCTGCTCAGCAGGGAGTCTGCTTCTCCCTCTGATCCTCCCCCTCTCATGCTCTCTGTCTCTCATTCTCTCTGTCTCAAATAAATAAATAAAATCTTTAAAAAAAAAAAAAA
>NW_027816426.1:0-277 GCF_054177405.1 Leptonychotes weddellii | reverse complement strand
TATTTGAGAGAGAGAGAATGAGAGAGAGAGAGCACATGAGAGGGGGGAGGGTCAGAGGCAGAAGCAGGCTCCCTGCCAAGCAGGGAGCCCGATGCGGGACTCGATCCTGGGACTCCAGGATCATGACCTGAGCCGAAGGCAGTCGCTTAACCAACTGAGCCACCCAGGCGCCCAAACCTTTGTTGTTTTTTAAATGTAAACAGTTAATGCAATAAAATTCCTTCTAAGCGTTGCTTTAGCCACAGCCTACAAATTTTGATGACACTGTATTTTTCAT
>NW_027816425.1:0-277 GCF_054177405.1 Leptonychotes weddellii | reverse complement strand
AGTAGAATTTAATGATTTCATAACTTACATATAACATCCAGTGCTCATCATAACAAGTTATTGAGTTGTGTTTTGGATATGTTGAAGGTAAGATGCAATGTATTGTAGTATTGACATCTGACAGAAATTTGGATACATGGGCCTGGAGCTCAAGAGATCTAGTTAGAAGAAAATAGACATGGGGGCGGAGCAAGATGGCAGAGGAGTAGGAGACCTGGATTTTGTCTCCTCTCAGGAATTCAGCTGGATAGGGATCAAACCATTCTGAACACCTACA
>NW_027816424.1:0-277 GCF_054177405.1 Leptonychotes weddellii | reverse complement strand
GCTTCTCCCTCTGCCCCTCCCCCCTCTCATGCTCTCTCTATCTCATTCTCTCTCTCAAATAAATAAATAAAATCTTTAAAAAAAAAAAAAGAACTCAAAATTGACTGAGATTAAGTTTTCACCTTTGATTTTACCAGTGGATTTTACCAGATATCTGTTAACACCTCTAAATTTCAGTTTCTTGTAAAGTGGGGATGAAGAGTACCAACTTCACAGCATTATGAAAAGATTAAATAAGATAATCCAATTAAAATACAGCAAGTAGACAAATAGTCAT
>NW_027816423.1:0-277 GCF_054177405.1 Leptonychotes weddellii | reverse complement strand
AAGATCTCATTCCTTTTGATGGCTGCATAATATTCCATTGTATATATATACCACATCTTCTTTATCCAGTCATCTGTTGATGGACATCTTGGCTCTTTCCACAGTTTGGCTATTGTGGACATTTCAGCCACAGAGTCTTAAGCAGACAGAGGCCCTTGTCCCTTCCTTACTTGTCTCCATCTTGACTTGCCACCAGACACCATCATCTTGTGCCTGGGTGGCCCCAACATCCTCCTCCTGACTGCCTCTACTTTTGCCCCTCCAAGAATCTAGTTTC
>NW_027816422.1:0-277 GCF_054177405.1 Leptonychotes weddellii | reverse complement strand
AGTTCCAACATTTCCTTCCTAAGGCTGCCCCCGATCAGTGTCCCCAGCCTCAGATGGAGTTAAGTCTTCTTCTTCCCGTTCTGAGGGTGTTTTCTTCAGATTTTGTTTATAGCATGAGCTCTATTCAATTATAGTTGTTTGTGTAAATATCTGTTTACTCATTTTCTGGTGAGCCTTATATTTCTCATCTATGGCAGTGTTTGACAAATAGCAAGTGCTTAATACATGTTTGCTAAGTAAATGAGTTGGCTAATAGAGTGACTCATGAAGTGCTTAA
>NW_027816421.1:0-277 GCF_054177405.1 Leptonychotes weddellii | reverse complement strand
TCTTTTAATTGCAAGAACACTTGAGAAATTGCAGGGATGAAGTTAAACAAATCCGAGTGTTCTAATTATGCCTTCTGCATATGTTCTGCCTTTACATCTTGTTTGGAGAGTCTAAGAGCCAAACAGAGAAGGAGGCTCGGGCAGCGGAAGTCACGTGGGCAGAACCAGAGACAATTACAAGGGAGGGACCCCCCCCCCCCATCAGGGTCACCTCCGCGGGCACAGGGAAGCCTGTCACAGGATGCTACCTGGGTCTGGAAATCGGGAAGCAGGTGTT
>NW_027816420.1:0-2682 GCF_054177405.1 Leptonychotes weddellii | reverse complement strand
TATTTGGAGTGTTTCACCTTGTGTCTTAACAACCCACGAGTTTGAAATCCTGAATAGGGGCTCGCATTGTCTTGGGGTTAAAGGCCATCTGTACTCCTAGATGTTTTTCGGTCAGGACTCAGTCATTTAATAAACCTTGACTAAGCATTTATTATGTATCAAACAGTATGCTCAGTTCTGGAAATATAAGAGAAAAAAAGTAAGATCCCAAGCTTCATGAGGCTATCATTCAAGAGGTAGAAATAGACATTTCACAAGTAAAAAAACATTGAGATAGTCAGACTCTGATAAGTACACCACGGAAAATAAGAAAGGGGATTGGATACAATAGAAGAGGATACCATAGGTGAAGAAAGAACTGTCTGGAAGAACATTTCTCAATGAGAAGGTGTCCTCTGTAGGAAAAGCTAGTTGGAGAACATTTTAGGCTGAGGCTACAGTCTGTACAAAATTTCAGCAGCCAGAGAGGGGATGAGAATTTGCCAATATAGCTCCTGGTTGCAAGGATCTACTTTACAGACTCTCTTTCTCTTCCATTTCACAACCTTGAAAATTACCTAACTTTTCTAAGCCTCAGAATTCCTATCTTCATTGCAGAATTTTTAATGGTGTTATGTAAGTTAGACAAAACACCTAGCAGGGTCTCTAGCATGTAACAGGTGTTTAGTAAATGATCACTCACTGTCATCACCACTAGAAAAATAAAAATCTAAAAGAAAAAAAAAATGGAAAGAAAATAGGTTTTCTTTGCCACAAAAAGTTCTTCACCTGGAGCCTGAAATATCCTTGACTGATGCCATCTCAGGAGGCAAGAAACCATTAATACTTCTACTATTCAGCTGAGAATGTTCTTGTTTTAGGATTTCTCCAACAGACTCAAACAAGATAGGAGATGGAAAATTCTCCAAGAGATTACAAACCAAGTGCTCAACCCAAGGGTTTGGGTAGGCAGAGGTTTATCGTCCATCCAAAAAAAAAAAAAAAAACCTGAACAAAAAGGCTTTGGGTACCTCAATAGGGAAAAATCACTGGTAAGCAAGCACAGGCTTGCTGAATCTTCAGGTAAAACTAATACCCATAGAAGGACATTAAAACAAATCCTGATGGAGTTGTCAGGTAGATATTTCTTCTAGAATGCATGAGGAGACTAAGGGACAGGGACTGGATTTCTGCTTCAGAAGTATCAGGTATGGTTAATGTTGCCAAGTGGACACAAATTGAAGCCTTATGTCAAGGACTGAATAAAAAGCTCTGGGATAAATTGGGGTGGGGAGCTGGAGATGGCTGGTTTCTGAAAGCAACGGAGGCCAGGACTAATCACCTCTCTTGTCACCTAACCCAATCCATGGTCCTACCATTAACCCTCCTGAAACACCATCTGCCGGTGGCTATTTGTCCATTTGAGCTGAGGAGATGAGCAAGAAGGGGTAGGAAGGGGCTAGTTTGTGGATAGGGAAGTAAGGGCCTTCTATAGACCAAGGAGTCCATTACTTTGATAATTGAGTCTGACAGAGTCCATATTTAGTCCTCTTTGAGGAGCTTTATAAGACTCTATACTAAAGGACCAACCAGAGGCCAAGCCACTAGCTTGAAAAATAAAGCACAAGAAGTTTTATTATTTTTCTTGACCCCTAAAGGGGGTCATGGATATTTTCTATCTCTTCACAGTCATACAAGGATGAATCTATTTGAGTTAGGGTTCTGAAAAATCAAACTTCTGAATGTTATTTCATGAAATAATATATCGAGATTCTGATTTGGCTGGACTCAAGGAGCCTAAGAAACTTGAAGTTTAAGGTGGAAAACACCGATTTGCAGATACCCCTTTGTTAAGTGTAGTAGATACCAATGTGCCACCCAAGACTTTCCTTGTGATGGACGTATTGCCCCAACTGAGCCTTTAGCTGCTGGCCTCTTCAGGGATTATCTCAGCCTCAGAAACTTCAAGACCACATCTCATTTAAGGCAGCCCAATGACTGAAGGGGTGAAACATCATGGTTAATGTGGCCCAACTTAGGATAAAACTGAAAGGCCATTCTAAAAACTGCTCCTGGAGGAGTTGGTCAAGGCTACAACTGGATCTGCATCATAGCTTGATTTTTTTTCTCTGCCATCTTTTCCCTCCTTTCCACTCCTTAAATATCCTGCACAACCCTAACATTTGGTACTGGAAGAGATTCGAGAAAGTACATACTCAAGGTAAGATGTTAGAGTTGTAACACCTGCTGCCTGTCAGGTAATGAAGATCCCCATCCCTGTTGTAGGAGAAGCACAGATAACCCCTGGTAGCAGTCTGATCATTAAGATTTACTGATGGTGGGGCACCTGGGTGGCTCAGTTGGTTGGGCGACTGCCTTCAGCTCAGGTCATGATCCTGGGGTCCCGGGATCCAGTCCCGCATCGGGCTCCCTCTGACCCTCCCCCCTCATGCTCTATCTCATTCTCTCTCAAATAAATAAATAAAATCTTTAAAAAAAAAAAAGATTTACTGATGGTGTATTGGGATGATAGGTTGGTGAAAAGTAATACAATTAATTGGTATGGCATAGCAGGCACCTGTCAAAGGTGTTCTATTAACATGTGTTCCCTATCTACCTAGGATGAAGATAACAGGAGAACTACTCCATCTGTACAAAAATCAAGATGGTCAGGAGGCTAAGGGCAGTTTATCCAATCAATAT
>NW_027816419.1:0-277 GCF_054177405.1 Leptonychotes weddellii | reverse complement strand
GGCGGCCGTGGGCTGGTGCCTGACCCTCAGCAGAGTGGCCAGCGCCCCCTCTGGTCCGTGGCTCACACAGGACGCCCCCATGCCCAATGGGCAGGAGACGTGACCTGGGGACCAGCGGGCTCAGCGTCTCGCATCCCGGGCCTGTCGCAGCGAGGGATTTCTAACAGGGGGTGGGGGACACAATCCAAGGCGGAGCCCCACGAAGGAGACGGCTCCCCCACCTCAAAGCCGCTGAGATCTGAGCTCCTGGGCCTCTGCGGCCGGGCCGGGCCGGGCC
>NW_027816418.1:0-277 GCF_054177405.1 Leptonychotes weddellii | reverse complement strand
GGATTCCCGGCTTTGTTTAAGGTTCATCTAGGGAGCGCACAAAAGGACTGGCAATCCAGCACTCTGAACCTGCCTTTTGGTTACCATTGGTGACCTTGGGGTCTCCTTGACACGTAAAAGGATAGAGACCAGCCCTGGGGGCTACACCTCGGGAAGCCTCATCCATAAGCAGCACACGCCTCCCACTGAGAGACCCTAACTGTTCCATTAGAATTCTTAACCTTCTAAAAAGAATATTAAAGTTTAAACTATTAACCTTGTTAAGCCCCTTATGATT
>NW_027816417.1:0-277 GCF_054177405.1 Leptonychotes weddellii | reverse complement strand
CTATTTTTAATTTTTTACATTTACATTCTCACCAAAAGTGTACTAGGGTTCCCCTTTCTCCACATCCTTGCCAACATCTGTCATCTCTTCTATCTTTAATAAAAGCCATCTTAACAGGTGTGAGGTGGTATCTCATTATGGTCTTGATTTGCCTTCTTTGGTCCTTGGCCCATTTTTTAAATTGGATGATGATGATGATCATCATCATCATCATCTTTACTACTGAGTTGTATAAATTTTTTGTATATTTTGGATACTGACCCTTTAGCATAAATAT
>NW_027816416.1:0-277 GCF_054177405.1 Leptonychotes weddellii | reverse complement strand
AGAGGGAAGGGCATGTCCATATGGTGGGATGTGTGTGTGAGTGTGTGTGTGCTGGGGTGAAGTTAGGACTGCTGACCGCACAGGCAGAGACTAGGTGTCACTAACTATAAGCTTGCGATATTTCCTAGTACCGATTTTTAAATTAAATTTTTCTTAACTGGATTCCTTAGTGAATAACTGAACAGAAAGTTAATAAGAAATGAACCAGTAACCTAATGTCATAAGTGCTATTATGCTTCCTATTTCCTCAATGAGGAAATTGAGGGATTATAGATTA
>NW_027816415.1:0-277 GCF_054177405.1 Leptonychotes weddellii | reverse complement strand
TCTGAGATTCAACAGTCTTGCATAATTCACAGCGCTTACCAGAGCACATACCCTCCCCAGTGTCTATCACCCAGTCACCCCATCCCTCCCACCCCACCCCCCACTCCAGCAACCCTGTTTGTTTCCTGCAATTAAGAATTCCTCATATCAGTGAGATCATATGATACATGTCTTTCTCTTTTTGACTTAAAGAAAGTGTTTTCTTGAGTGTGCTCAGCACACCTATGTAATAGGGTCTTTGTGAGGCTTAAATAAGGATTCAGGTGTAATACAGAGC
>NW_027816414.1:0-277 GCF_054177405.1 Leptonychotes weddellii | reverse complement strand
AAACGCGGGTGTAGATGAGCCTCCTTCAGGGGTGAGTGACGGTGCCGTCGGCCGGGAGGTCGGTGTTGACGCGTCAACGGGAAATGTGAAATACGTGTCTTTAAGCAGAAGCATGCATCCCACCCGGTCGTGTGTTGATTGATGACAGTGTTGTGAGCAGAGGCTTGAAAGAACAGCCTTGTGTTTCCCCCTGGCTGGGCGAGCGAGGGCTCGGTATTTGCTAGCTCAGTGTCCACGCAGACTTTCTAGAACAGAGCTACTGCACAGAATGAGGACT
>NW_027816413.1:0-277 GCF_054177405.1 Leptonychotes weddellii | reverse complement strand
GGGGGGTTGTCCACAGCCCCAGGTGTTAGAGACATGGGGAGGGGAGGTGTCCACAGCCCCAGGTGTTAGAGATGTAGAGGGGGGGTCCACAACCCCCAATGTTAGAGACCTAGAGGTGGGGGTCCACAGCCCCAGGTGTTAGAGACATAGAGGAGGAGGGGGTCCACAGCCCCAGGTGTTAGAAATGTAGAGGCAGGGGAGGGGGGTCCTGGAGATGGGCAGGCCTGGGCCAGTTACACAGCACGTGCCCCTCCCCTGGGCACCCCTCACCCCCACC
>NW_027816412.1:0-277 GCF_054177405.1 Leptonychotes weddellii | reverse complement strand
CACGCTGTGCTCGCGTACACAGTGTCCTTCTTCTTCTGCCACCAAAGGTACAGGAAGGAGCTTGGTGACTGCACACCTCCCCCCCCCCCCCAACAGCTGGCAGAGAGGCAGAGAAGTTTGCTCAGAGGCTTCGGAGGCTCTCTGAGCCCAGGACGCAGCGGGCAGCAAGCGGGAGGGAGCAGGCATGTGGCATGTGGCAGGCATGTTCCTCGCTGGCTGTCCCCATGAGCTGCAGCTGGCCGGTGTCAGTCAAGCGGAAGGCCGCCCTGATGATGCC
>NW_027816411.1:0-277 GCF_054177405.1 Leptonychotes weddellii | reverse complement strand
GAAGTCCCAAAGCTGATAAACTCAAAAGAATTAACTTTATTTTACAAACTGACAAATCAGTTTCCAATTCCCTCAAGATTTTTAAATGTCCCTACCCCCTCATCATTTCTCCTAATAATTTACTGAGGGCCTAGTCCTTTAAGAATCCACAGGTTCTTGTGGAAAGAGCCAAGATGTCCATCGACAGATGAATGGATAAAGATGTGGTATATATATACAATGGAATATTATGCAGCCATCAAAAGGAATGAGATCTTGCCATTTGCAACGACGTGGA
>NW_027816410.1:0-277 GCF_054177405.1 Leptonychotes weddellii | reverse complement strand
GGCCCTTGCTACTTGTTACCATTCTTTTTATCTCTACTTTTCCCTTCCTGTACATGCCCCCCAAGTGGTAGTTTTGCATCATTATACTGAGCTGATGGAATCCCTTAACATTTCACGTCTTTACCTCAAAACCCTCTCTCTTATGTGCTACCATCTTGGATGGAAAAGTATCCCTCTTACTAAGAGTAAACCTCCACCTGCACTCTGATTCTGTTCGGTTGTTTTCTTGTTCAAATTTACTTTTGGGGGGGCACTTGGGTGGCTCAGTCGGTTAAAC
>NW_027816409.1:0-2683 GCF_054177405.1 Leptonychotes weddellii | reverse complement strand
CTGACCCTACCCCCTCTTGCGCTCTCTCTCTCTCTCTCTCTCTCAAATAAATAAATAAATAAAATCTTTAAAAAAAAATATTTATTTATTTGACAGCGCAAGAGAGGGGACACAAACAGGGGGAGTGGAAGAGGGAGAAGCAGGCATCCCGCTGAGCAGGGAGCCCGATGCGGGGCTCGATCCCAGGACCCTGGGATCATGACCTGAGCCGAAAGCAGACGCTTAACGACTGAGCCACCCAGGCACCCCTCATTAACTCTTTCCTGGTGTAAATTTTCTCCCTGCCTTCAGTTCTCTGCTCTCACATTTATGTGGTATACAGAAACAGAGTAATTAGACTAAATAAAGCATGTTGTTTGTCATGTTATTCCTCTTGCTCAAAAACTGTCACTTCATTGTTTATGAAATAAAGTCCTTCCAGATTCCTCAGGTACTTGTAACCTAAAGTCTTCAGACACATCTCATCTCTAAGAAAGGAGGGAAAGAAGGAATCCAATATAGATGTTTTTCTTTGGTCTAGGTCCTGCTTTTTAAACATGTGGGCCAGAATTTTGGGGGGGGGGGGGCGCCAAAATTTTTAAGATTAGAAGATTTTATCTAAAAGTACAGACTCTTGAAAAGTGGACACTGGCAAAACTAAGCCTGCATTCTATTCTTGCAATACAAAAATAGTTTTGTGCTGAGCAAATGGCTGCCTGCTTTAGATAGATAGGGCTTGCTTGTTCTAGTTCACCTTACTGTCAGTCCCTTTTATCTTCTTGACATTGAGGCTGCCATTTACAACTATTTATCATCACACTTGTGTTTAGTTTTCTTACAGTGGGGAAATATTTTTCTGTCTTATCAAATACAGAAAATAAAAGACTCAGAATCATGTGATACAGGAAAAATTGCAGCATGCTTCTTTGGAATATTCCTACTTATTAAAGTGTAAGCAAAGCACATCTGTATCAAAATAACTTCTTATCCTGGTTTACTTCCTTCATTGCCAGATTGGTACCCATTACTGTTTCCCATCTTTGATTTAGAATAACTCAGATTATTTGCCTCTTAAAGAGTATGCACTTTATAGGTAGCAAAGCCAGAGTTCAACTCCAAATCCCATTTTCTTTCTGCTATGTCATTCCATATCTAAGTTCTTGTAGCACTGTATTTTTGGGATAACACCAAGTTTCACGTGCTTTGCAACGTGGTAGCAATTTAGTTAAGGATGTTAAATGATTCTCTCTGCAAGTAAAGGCAATAAATGTTATGTCATGTTTGAGGTGTCTTATATGGATCTTTTTTCCCTCTGAGATACAGACATTTCCCAAAGGGCTGTTTTTCATTGTATCTTACAATCCCTAGTGATGAATAAGAAGAATCATTTCTTGATTTTTCTTGGTTTAAATTCAGATTTAATTTTTAGTAATGCAACTTGGTGTAACCCTTTTTGAGTGGGAGTATCCAAGAATGGCCCAGATTCTCCTGCTTGGCATTTCAAGTAGTTGAAGCTGTAGGAGGGTAAGTCTCTTTGATACAGTATCATTCTTCAGGGTGGTTTTTGGTATAACATTCAAGGGGGTTTCACTCATTTTAGGACAGAGATTGGATATTGTCTGATCTTGGACAGAGTGGTGTTGTCACAATATTGCATTAATCCTTGATCTCAGGTATATTCTTTACTAGAAAATGTAAACTTCTCTAGTGTTTGAACTTAAGATGAAGACTTATTTTTAGCCATTTTTTCAAAAAAAGATTTATGTAGGCTTAAAAAATATGTTCTATAAATGTTAGCAACCCATTCCTTATATTATGTTGCTTTTAGTTGTAGTCTTGAGTATATTGTATATTTGGCTCAATTTCTTAAAAAGTGAATTTGTTTATATGTAAAATTGAGTTTTAAAATAACTCCTCTTTATCAGGAACATTCGATTAGCTAGAACACCTGACCATGCCAGGTTATAGTTAGTGACATTTTTTTAAATCAAGGAAACCAGAAAAACTCATGTTGCTTTATAATAAGAAACGATAGTGCAGGATGTGTTTTACCTTGGAAAAATTACTTAATTCTTCTGACCTTGATTTTCACATGTATAAAACAAAGAGATCAGTGATTATTAATTCGCTGTGTATAATAATTACCTTTGGAAAATGGAAAATACATGCAGTTAACTCCACCCCCAAGAATTCTGATTTGGTAGATTTAGAGCAGTGCTTTCCAACCTCAGGACTTTTGACATTTGGGGTTTGATAATTTGCTGTGGGGGCTGACTGTGCATTGTAGGATGTTTAGCAGCATCTGTGGCCTTTACACACTAGATACTGGTAACAACCGCCCCCCCACCCTCACTCCCCAGAAGCAACCAGAAACATCTCCAGACATTGCCAAATGTTCACTGGGGACAAAATCACCGCAGGTTGAGAACAGTCTTTCCAAAGTCAGATCCAGAAATTTGCCATTTTTTTTTTACTAGCTCCATTGGTAGTTTGATGTTAATGGTCTTTTTTTTTTTTTAAAGATTTTATTTATTTATTTGAGAGAGAGAGAATGAGAGAGAGAGAGAGAGCACGAGAGGGAAGAGGGCAGAGGGAGAAGCAGACCCCCTGCTGAGCAGGGAGCCCGATGTGGGACTCGATCCCGGGACTCCAGGATCATGACCTGAGCCGAAGGCAGTCGCTTAACCAACTGAGCCACCCAGGC
>NW_027816408.1:0-277 GCF_054177405.1 Leptonychotes weddellii | reverse complement strand
CTCTATGCCAGTCTCATCTGAGAACTGCAGTAAGGATCCAAGTAGAGTGGCACCTGACACAGGGGACTACTCATCAAACTCATTGCTTCATTCAATGTCCTGAACCTGCACATGTCCAGGAACTGCTCTAGATAAGAGGATACTGACAAAACATCCTGCCCTATGGGGCTTATCTCCTGGGGAAGGTGTGCTAGTAACGATAGTAAGGACACTTTAGGAAAGAAAGAAAGGAAGGAAGGAAGGAAGGAAGGAAGGAAGGGAGAGAGGGAGGGAGGGA
>NW_027816407.1:0-277 GCF_054177405.1 Leptonychotes weddellii | reverse complement strand
ATTCTGGCTGCTCCCGGATCTTGGCTGTTGTAGATAATGCTCCTGTAACAGGGGTGCATGTATCCTTTGAAGTATTGATTTTGTATCTTTGGGCAAATACCCAGTAGCCCAATTGCTGGGTTGTAGGGCAGCTCTATTTTTAACTTTTTGAGGAACCTCCATACTGTTCTCCAGAGTGGCTGCACCAGCTTGCATTCCCGCCAACAGTGTAGGAGGGTTCCCCTTTCTCTGCGCCCTCGCCGACACCTGTTATTTCCTATGTTGTTCATTTTAGCCA
>NW_027816406.1:0-277 GCF_054177405.1 Leptonychotes weddellii | reverse complement strand
ACGCGCCAAGGACGGGTTTTCTCTGGACCCGACCTGGCCGCCCGGCCTCCCGGCCGCCCCTCCGCGCCCAGCGGCAGGAGGGACCCTCAGAGGACACACCGGACCCCCGCCCCCCTCCGCAAAGTCCCGCCCGCGGCCTCTCCGTCCTCCGGGTCCTCACCGCACCGAAGGGGACCCGGGGGCCTGGACGGGGCGCACAGGGCACAGGGCAGGTACCCCGAGGCGAACGCGCCCCCACAGCCGCCGCACCTGGTGGACACGCGGACTCGGGCGCAGG
>NW_027816405.1:0-277 GCF_054177405.1 Leptonychotes weddellii | reverse complement strand
GAGAGGGAGAAGCAGACTCCCCGCTGAGCAGGGAGCCCGATGCAGGACTTGATCCCGGGACTCCAGGATCATGACCTAAGCTGAAGGCAGTCGCCCAACCAACTAAGCCACCCAGGCGCCTGATTCATCAGTTTTATATAACACCTAGTGCTCATTACATCATGTGCCCTCCTTAATGCCCATCATCCTTTTACCCCATCCCCCAACCCACCTCCCCTCCAGCAACCTTTTGTTTGTTTCCTAAAGTTAAGAGTCTCTTTTGGTTTGTCTCCCTCTC
>NW_027816404.1:0-277 GCF_054177405.1 Leptonychotes weddellii | reverse complement strand
GCTTAGAATATTTCTTGTATGCCTTGATTTAAGCGTCTCAGTTCTCACATCTTATTGCAATTCATCCTTTGTCTCCCATTTTTTTTAAAGATTTTATTTATTTATTTGAGACAGAGAGAATGAGAAAGAGAGAGCACATGAGAGGGGGGAGGGTCAGAGGCAGAAGCAGGCTCCCTGCCGAGCAGGGAGCCCGATGCGGGACTCGATCCCGGGACTCCAGGATCATGACCTGAGCCGAAGGCAGTCGCTTAACCAACTGAGCCACCCAGGCGCCCAT
>NW_027816403.1:0-277 GCF_054177405.1 Leptonychotes weddellii | reverse complement strand
TCACGACCTGAGCCGAAGGCAGACGCTTAACGACTGAGCCATCCAGGTGCCCCGAGAGCATTTGTCCTTAACTGCCTGGACAGCTTATGAAACACCGGTCATGTGGTGAGGGTCAGCCTGCTCCTTGTCCTGCCCTGCTTTCCATGTGCAGGAACAGGAGCGCACTCACAAGGGCTTTGCTCAAGGGCTGTGCTTGCTTGGAGTGGGCTATTTGGGGTATTAAACATTCTCTGTAGAATTGCCATGTAGACAGTTTGAAAAATGCACAAAAAAATGC
>NW_027816401.1:0-277 GCF_054177405.1 Leptonychotes weddellii | reverse complement strand
GATAAGTCAGTCACTCCTGTCTGCTTATTAGCTTCCTGATTTGTTAAGAGAGTAATAATAGGATTAGTTGCAAACATTAAGGCTAGTTGCAAGTCAGATTGTCAATAAATTGATGATGATCACTTGCCACTTAATGCTGTCTTGGTATATTATCTGAAGCTTTCCTGAGACCTTAATCGTTATAGTTTGAAATAGCACTTTCTCATTCCTTCTTCCTTGCTTATACCAAATGTGGAAATCACTGTTCCCTCCAGCTTCAGACCTCTCAGGGAACTCC
>NW_027816400.1:0-277 GCF_054177405.1 Leptonychotes weddellii | reverse complement strand
GTGTGTGTAAACAGCTTTGAATGGCCAAGGACTAATCTTAATCACAGGTATTCAGATCCACAGTAGTTTAATGATGGATTCAGCACTGTTTCCTTCCTCATTATAACTTTAAATCTTAGACCTTGGTTATTAAACTTAGCAGGAAATTTCTTCAGCTCAATCAACAATTACTTTCACGTTCTTCAAGGTAGTTTTTTTTTAATTTTATTTTATTATGTTAATCACCATACATTACATCATTAGTTTTTGATGTGGTGTTCCATGATTCATTGTTTGC
>NW_027816399.1:0-277 GCF_054177405.1 Leptonychotes weddellii | reverse complement strand
AGTCCTGAATGAGCAAAAGTTTTTAATTTTGAGGAAGCCCAATTTATAAATTCTTTCTTTTATGGTTATTGATGTCTCTATTCAGTCTAAGAAAACTGCTTATCTCCAAATTGCAATGATACTAATAGTATAAAGAGTGATAATGATTAATAGTTTTAGCTTTTACTTTGAGACCATGAGTCACTGTAAATTAATGTTTATGTATTAGGTAAAGTACAGGTCAGAGTGCATTTTTTCCCCATATATTTAGTTGTTCATAATTTGTTAAGAAGATATT
>NW_027816398.1:0-2684 GCF_054177405.1 Leptonychotes weddellii | reverse complement strand
TTGAGGAGGGCACATTCTGCATGGAGCACTGGGTGTTATGCACAAACAATGAATCATGGAACACTTCATCTAAAACTAATGATGTAATGTATGGGGATTAACATAAGAATAAAAAAAAAAATTCCACCGGAAAAAAAAAAGAAATAAGAAAGAGGTTTTGATAGGAATACATATGTAAGGAGAAAGCCTTCATTTCCACCAGTGATTTTCGTATCCCCTTCAAAACTCAGATATAAATTTTCCATGCAGGTAAAACCCATGTCTACTTCCTTTTCCTGGCTCAAGAAGTAATGCTTCCATCTGTTCTAAATTCACCTTTCTCTCTTTTTTCTTCCAAATGGGGAATACTCTCTTTTTGAAGTATGTGGGCTACCATTCAGAGTTGCTGGGAGTGACTCTTGTCAATAGACCAGATAACTTTTGTCCCATAGACGAGCCATAGATGTCCCCATAATCTCTCGGATAAAGTACCACCTTTCCCTTGCAACTCCTTCCTGTTGTAAAATGACACTATAACTAAAGTAAAAATCCTGCTTCTCTTTCCACTGTACAATGGAATTTACCTGATCTGGTACTTCAGTTTTTCTCTTGTGGTTGTACTAAATTTGGAACCTAGTTAATGATATAGTTGAGCAGTTGCCAGCCTTCATCCAAATTATTGGATCCAATGCTCCATTTCTCTCTAGCTGGAGTACTGCCGTGAATGAACCAGTCTACCAAAACCTGGTCATAACATACTTAACTTCCAGCAGTGCTTGTAACCTGGTATTTCCCAATGCTGTCTGCATTGGCTAGAACTCTCTCTCTGTGATCAGTATTTACCTTAACTACACTTGAGCTTAGCTTATCAACAAGACACTTTATATGAGAAATTTACCTTCTGTAACATGAAACTGGTCTGAGGCTTCTTCCCAAATGAAAGTAAAACACAATTAACTAAAGAAATAATTTACCTGATGTACAACTCATTCTTCACCTAGCCTTGCTTATTAAATAATTTATCTTGTTTCAAAATTAAAGAATCCTAGTTCCTGTCATAATGTCTTCCCATGGCTTAATTTCTAGCTCTTAAATTTGCTCAACCATTTTAGGTTCTCCTTTGCCCAAATATAGTTATGCCATATGACTTCACATAATGTCTCTTTGCAACACAACCTGTGAAATTATATTTTCTGGCTGGCACACAATCAGTGTTTCCATCATTTGTGAGATATAATACAGAGCTGCTAAAGCTAATTCTCTGTTAGGTGATGTCTCACTGCCTGCTTAAAAAGTGCAAAAAGATTAGCATGTTTAAATTAAACTAGATCTACTCATAGAAGATTAATTATTTGTCTTGCCAACAAGAAGTCACCACATTATTAATGTAATGAACAAAGAAAATTGCTTCTAGAAGAGAGAATGATAATAAATGATACTTTGCCAAAACATCAGAATATAGCAGAGGTGAGTGATGGCAACATTCATAGATGTTATCCATGTATAATTTTTTTTAAAGAGTTGGTCTCAATTATGATCCCATTATCCTGCTATTATTTTTAATAATTCTGGAAAGAGCTCATATTCAGATATCATTGATATGTGTAAATGATGTTAGAAGACTAAGTCTATATTGAGGGTACTCCAGACACTTGTCATCACTTTCATTAGACTACTGTACAGGCTGTCAGTTGTCATGGTCCAGAAGGCTTGGTGCTTGTAACCTTTCCAGGAGCTTAAATATTCATCATGGGTTCATCCCGGTGGCCATACTCAGAGATATGAATGCATCAGAACCAACTTCTCTAAAGAAAATGTTGTGACAATCTGACAGCCATAAAAACAAATATGTCAGTACCACAGGTGAACATAAAAGGAGAAAAGAGCACCACAACTATACTGAAGAAAGGGATAGTGGGACAAATTGCTTTTTTGTCAATACACAAAAAAATTTACAAAGTCACTGTCTTCTTTTAGTTCAAATTCACCTTTTCAGTTAAATTCTGGTTGGTTTCTTTACTCAGTTTTTAGGGAAGAAATTTTAGGAAAATATAAAGAAGAAATTTAAATTACCAGCATTCTCATATCTCTGAGAATGTTTTGTTTTGTTTTGTAATGTGTTATGAATAATTTTATTTTAGAAAGTAGCTATATAAACCATATTTATCCTGCAATTTTATTTCATATTAAATTGTGAGCACTTTATTAGGTTATAAAAGTTATTGGGAAATATCATTAATAATGACTATATGATATTCAAAAAAATTGATGTATCCTTCTCTGATTGTTGAACATTAGACTTTCTCCAAATGTTTTCCATTACAGATTATTTTGCTTTGAGCATCTTTGTGTATAAATATGTGTATATTCAGATTATTTCCTTAGGATAGATGCCCAGAAGTATAATTATATTAAATACTATGGTTCTTGATGAATGTGAGTTACTAGACCAAGATCTAGAGTGTATCGGAAACCCAGGAATTTGAATACTATACTTGGGTTGTATTTTTACTGGGATATTTAGTAATTATGGGAGAGGTAACTGAGAGCCAGAGGAGTTAAACACAGATGCTGTAGCTTCTCAGGGATAGAGAAAGATAAAAGAGAGTACTGTGAAACAAAACAGGGAAATAGTATCTAAAATAAAAGGACAAAATATATTTGAGTAAGAAAATATCAAAATTTTAGAACTGAAAAAAAAAAAA
>NW_027816397.1:0-277 GCF_054177405.1 Leptonychotes weddellii | reverse complement strand
TCTGGCACCTACAAATACAGTTCTTCATGGCTGAAAATAAAATGAATATATTGGAGGAAAAAGAACTAAAGTCAAAGGGTCAGCCAGGGGCCAAATCCAATAGGGCTCCTTACCCCTCCTAACCCTGAGTGCTGGCTTTACAAAGACGAAGCCTCCATCAGGAATCAGGAACCATTTGGAAAGGGAAACAGAATTTGCATCCTGGGATCTGTGCCTATTCTCCCATACTATGTGAGTTCCAAGGCTGATTATGGTCCATGTCCACAGTCTGATTTGG
>NW_027816396.1:0-277 GCF_054177405.1 Leptonychotes weddellii | reverse complement strand
AGAGGGAAGGGCATGTCCATATGGTGGGATGTGTGTGTGAGTGTGTGTGTGCTGGGGTGAAGTTAGGACTGCTGACCGCACAGGCAGAGACTAGGTGTCACTAACTATAAGCTTGCGATATTTCCTAGTACCGATTTTTAAATTAAATTTTTCTTAACTGGATTCCTTAGTGAATAACTGAACAGAAAGTTAATAAGAATTGAACCAGTAACCTAATGTCATAAGTGCTATTATGGTTCCTATTTCCTCGATGAGGAAATTGAGGGATTATAGATTA
>NW_027816395.1:0-277 GCF_054177405.1 Leptonychotes weddellii | reverse complement strand
ACAGCGAAAGCCGCATAACTTTAGTTATGCGGCTTTGTTGTGTTTATTAAATAAAATCTGATTTTTAAGCAGAATTTCACTAAAAATATTAACTTTCCCGTGCCACACTGCCTTGAAGATCAGTTGGCAAATCAAGAATTTGTAAGTCAGAGTCTTCCAACTGTTCAGGGCGAGCCACAACAAGCGCTTCAAATGACTCATTATCAGTAGCTATGGCATTAACCACTTTTATTTTATCTATTGAATCACCAGGCTGAGGCACCTCTCCTTGACCTTT
>NW_027816394.1:0-277 GCF_054177405.1 Leptonychotes weddellii | reverse complement strand
TACCACTTCACTGTGCATTCTTGGGCAAGTTACTTCCCCTCTCTGTGCCCCTACTTTCTTCCTCTGTACAATGAGGACAACCTAGTACCCTCCTGATCAGGTGGTGGTTGGGAATTAAAGTATGCACAATATTCAGATGCTTAGACTAGCACAGGGCATAGCTAAGTGTTTTTAATTTAATTTAATTTTATTATGTTACGTTAGTAACCATACAATACATCGTTAGTTTTTGATATAGTGATCCACGATTCATTTTTTTTGTTTAACACCCAGTGCT
>NW_027816393.1:0-277 GCF_054177405.1 Leptonychotes weddellii | reverse complement strand
GGCGGGCGAGGGGGAGGGGAGGATCGGAGCGACACAAAGAACCCGGGGCGCGAGCCTGGCGGCACCGGAACACAAAGCCCCGCTTTTCGCCGGCGGGCTTTTCAAATGTCACGGTGGCTGCGTACACTCCGTAGGGGGGACACTCGACAAAAGGCGGAGCCCGGACACTCCGCGGCCGTTTTAGGAGCTTCTAGAGTCGCCGCCTGCAGCCAGCGCGCCCGAGGAAACGTTCGGGAAGGGGAGCAGGAGCCCCGCGGGCTGGGGGAGTGAGCGCTAG
>NW_027816392.1:0-277 GCF_054177405.1 Leptonychotes weddellii | reverse complement strand
AATAAAATCTTTAAAAAAAAATAAAATGAGAAGAAACAAACAAACTTTTAGGTTGAAAAAAAAAAGTTGTCATATACACTATTAATGTATTCATCTTTGTACCAACACAGTTGTAAAATATAATTTTTATCTGAATTTTTGGAGGATTTGCCCACGAAGGTCGTTCCAGCAGGCGATCTCCTTGCTGCCACCCCCGTGTGCATAAGCAGAGCAAAGCAAGAGAAATCAGAGTTGAACGGCGCTGGTGCTTTTGAGCTTGGAAGTTCTAACCTGAAGC
>NW_027816391.1:0-277 GCF_054177405.1 Leptonychotes weddellii | reverse complement strand
GACCGCCAGCCCCAGATCCAGTGAGTATGGGCGGGACACACGCCCACTGAGTTCACGCTGTGCTCGTGCTCATAAAACCCCCCCTATCCATGCTCAAGCCACACTCTGAATGAGACACCAATTCTCCATTCATCCTTCTACTAGCCAGTAAACATTTATTATGCCCAAAGAGCTTCATCGGGAAGGACGTAAGCTATAGGATAGCAGACAAGCACTGCGTTCTCCTAGGAGGAAGTCTGGCACATAGTAGGTCCTCAGTAAGTGTGGACATAGGTAC
>NW_027816390.1:0-277 GCF_054177405.1 Leptonychotes weddellii | reverse complement strand
TACTTGTGACTGACCAGGAATAACCGGACCCTAAAAAAGAAGTAAGGCATTGAAGGTGTTATCGCTAGTCCTTACTCAATGGTGCTACCAATAGAGATGTTAAAAACATTTAGGTTCCCTGGTTAGCTTTCTATAAAAGACAAACCCTGATGCCGAGCGATATTGAGCACTTTTTCATGTGTCTGTTGGCCATTTGGATGTCTTCTTTGGAAAAATGTCTGTTCATGTCTTCTGCCCATTTCTTGATTGGATTCTTTGTTCTTTGGGTGTTGAGTTT
>NW_027816389.1:0-277 GCF_054177405.1 Leptonychotes weddellii | reverse complement strand
AAATGTCAAAAATGCATGACAAAAATTTTAAAGCAACTTAAAAAAATCTTTTAAAAGATTTTTAAATATAAAAATGTTTCAACAAGTAATACAAACATGCTTGAAACAAATGAAAAACAAATCTTTAGTGAAGAGAAAGTCTTATCAAAGAAATAAAAGATATAAAGAACCAAATGGCAATTTTAGAATTGAAAAATAGTAACTGAAATATAAAGTTCAGCAGATGAGCTCAATAGCAAAATGCAAGGGACAGGGAAAACAATCTGTGAACTGGATA
>NW_027816388.1:0-277 GCF_054177405.1 Leptonychotes weddellii | reverse complement strand
TCTCAGATATTCTGGTCCCAAATCCTTAGGCTCGCCCCACCTACTCAAGTTCTGATAAGTCATTTCTCCAACAATTTTTATTCTCTCTCCAAGAGGACATCTGGTACCAGGTGTTAAGATGAAATGCCACTTTGCTATTAAATACTATTAATTTTATTACACATTAATTATTCATTTAACTTTTTTTATTAGTATTTTTTAAAAATTTTTTTATTCTTATGTTAATCCCCATACATTACATCATTAGTTTTAGATGTAGTGTTCCATGACTCATTGT
>NW_027816387.1:0-2684 GCF_054177405.1 Leptonychotes weddellii | reverse complement strand
GGGAGGGATGGGGTGGCTGGGTGACAGACACTGGGGAGGGTATGTGCTATGGTGAGCTCTGTGAATTGTGCAAGACTGTTGAATCACAGATCTGTACCTCTGAAACAAATAATACATTATATGTTTTAAAAAGAAGAAGAAGAAGAAGATAGCAGGAGGGGAAAAATGAAGGGGGGGAAATCGGAGGGGGAGATGAACCTTGAAAGACTATGGACTCTGAGAAACAAACTGAGTCCATAGTCAGGGTCAAGGGGAGGGGGTGGGGGAATGGGTTAGCCTGGTGATAGGTATTAAAGAGGGCACATTCTGCATGGAGCACTGGGTGTTATACGCAAACAATGAATCATGGATTACTACATCAAAAACTAATGATGTAATGTATGGTGATTAACATAACATAATAAAATAAAATTTAAAAAAAGAAGAAGAAGAAGTGCTGGGTGATTGCCTGAGTAGCAAAATCAGTTCAGTCACCCCTGTAGGTGGTACTATCTCCAACTTATTTGTAGCTCTCTTTAAAAAGTGAAGTCTCTTTGTCCTAGCTCTAAATTTGAGGCGCCAGGAAAAGTCCCATTGGAATCCAGTTAAAGCTCCAAAGGGAGCTCTGCTTGAGCTGGAGCCCCAGGCACAGAAGTCACAGCGCTAGAAGACATTTACTGAGGGGACCACACTTCCTATTTCACAAAGGGAGGAAAGAAACCAACCAAAGCATCACCTCTCAGGGGCTGTGCAGACCCTTGTGGGCAGATGGGACATCAGAGGCAGAAATGGTTGAGTGAAGAGCAGAACTAATGAAAGAAATGATCCACAGGATGATGTGGACCAGAAGAACAAAAAAATAAGAGATGGGAAGATGATGGGAATAGAAAATGAGGTGACAGAATTTTGGAAAGGGAGAAGATGGTGGAGGAGAGGGGAGACTAGAGGCTGGGGTCAGGGAGGAGACTGCACAAAGAAAGAGATTGGGCCTCAGTTGGCCCAGCAGGAGCACAGCGGGAGAGGCCCTGCAGCTGGTGAATGAGAATGAGGGCCTGTGGTTACCACTTTGCAGCTGATGCAGGTGGCTCTGGGCTAAATCTGTCCTCTCCTCCACCATGCAGTCTTCTGAGGGAGCAACAGGTAGGGAGAGGGGAGAGCACACCTCTCTGGGTGCCACTTTAACAAGTGCACTTGAACATAGCCCCAAGGCACTGGAGGAGGTTGATCCTGTTACTCCTCGATAAGAAGTAAGGATGAAGGATGGGACTTTTCTAAGATAGCTTTGGTCTCAGCAAGAATTGTGTAGAATTAACAGGGTCAAGGAAGCCATTCAATTCCAAATCCCTGGGGCACCTGGGTGGTTCAGTTGTTAAGCATCTGCCTTGGGCTCAGGTAATGATCTCATGGTCCTGGGATAAAGCCAGAGCCCCCAGTCCCGCTCCCTGCTCAGAGGGAAGTCTGCTTCTCCCTTTCCCTCTGCCCTTCCCCACCGCTGTGCACACGCGCCCCCTCTCTCTCTCAAATAAATAAAATCTTAAATCAAAATCCCTAATGAACAGTTTAGAAAGATTTTTTCTTCCAATACCCATCCCCATTCCTTAAAAGAGTGCATTCAGGTAAATTGCTCAGCACAGGGCCAGGCACATTGATGACATCAGTCAATGTTAGCTCTCATTAAGCAGCTCCCAGTACCCAGTATGGCCCAGTGCTCAGGAAATATGGGTGGGGAATGAATAAGCTCATTGGTCAAAGGGTCCAGGTCTAATTTAGTGGTCCAGGTCCCACCACCAGGGCCAGATATGAAGGCTGCATTCTCTCACTTCTCAGGAGCTCTTGGTCTTGCAAACCTTCTGTGTGTCACCTTGTGTTGCCTTCTGGGACGAGCTGGTCCCTGGTGACATAGTGGTACACCTGGGGATCGTGGGAACCCGGGAAGAACCACTGGACATTTTAACTTGAGAAGGGAAGGAGTGTGTTGTCCAGGAGCAGAGCAGGGCAGGAAGTGGGAGAAAACCAAGTCTCTTGGACAGGCCTAGAACCAGGGAGCTCAGGGCCATCTTGTGTCTTACTGCTCAAAAAATGGTCTGTGGACTTATTTCCCTCAGCATAACACCCTCCAGTTCCATCCATGTCATTGCAAATGGCAAGATCTCATTCTTTTTGATGGCTGCATAATATTCCATTGTATATATGGACCACATCTTCTTTATCCATTCATCTGTCAATGGACATCTTGGCTCTTTCCACAGTTTGGCTATTGTGGACATTGCTGCTATAAACATCGGGGTGCACGTACCCCTTCGGATCCCTACATTTGAATTTTTGGGGTAAATACCCAGTAGTGCAATTGGTGGATCGTATGGTTGCTAGAGTGGTGGGGGGTGGGAGGAATGGGGTGGCTGGGTGATGGACATTGGGGAGGGCATGTGCTATGGTGAGCGCTGTGAATTGTGCAAGACTGTTGAATCACAGATCTGTACCTCTGAAACAAATAATACAATATATGTTAAGAAAAAAAGAAGATAGCAGGAGGGGAAGAATGAAGGGGGGAATCGGAGGGGGAGACGAACTATGAGAGACGATGGACTCTGAAAAACAAACTGAGGGTTCTAGAGGGGAGGATGGGTTAGCCTGGTAATGGGTATTAAAGAGGGCACATTCTGCATGGAGCACTGGGTGTTATACACAAACAATGAATCATGGAA
>NW_027816386.1:0-13565 GCF_054177405.1 Leptonychotes weddellii | reverse complement strand
CCTCAAAAAATTAAAAATAGAGCTACCCTATGACCCAGCAATTGCACTCCTGGGTATTTACCCCAAAGACACAGATGTAGTGAAAAGAAGGGCCATATGCACCCCAGGGTTCAGAGCAGCAATGTTCACAATAGCCAAACTGTGAAAAGAGCCGAGATGCCCTTCAACAGATGAATGGATAAAGAAGATGAGGTCCATATATACAATGGAATATTACTCAGCCATCAGAAAGGATGAATACCCAACTTTGCATCAACATGGATGGGACTGGAGGACATTATGCTAAGTGAAAGAAGTCAAGCAGAGAAAGTCAATTATCATATGGTTTCACTTATTTGTAGAACA
Organism: Leptonychotes weddellii; assembly: GCF_054177405.1. Lineage (NCBI taxonomy): Eukaryota > Metazoa > Chordata > Mammalia > Carnivora > Phocidae > Leptonychotes > Leptonychotes weddellii. The sequence goes on along the minus strand of NW_027816386.1, from coordinate 13,220 downwards.
TAAGGAATAGAATGGAGGACATTAGGAGAAAGAAGGGAAAAATGAAGAGGGGGACATCGGAGGGAGAGATGAACCATGAGAGACTATGGACTCTGAGAAACAAACTGAGGGTTTTAGAAGGGTGGGGGATGGGGGATGGGTTAGCCCAGTGATGGGTATTAAGGAGGGCACGTACTGCATGGAGCACTGGATGTTATACGAAAACAATGGATTGTGGATCACCACATCAAAAACTAATGATGTATTGTATGGTGACTAACATAACATAATAAAATAAAAAAAAATGTATATTGAAACTCTAAGGTGATAAGTTAAAAAAAAAAAGTGCACACGGAACATCCACCCAGGTATGCTGTATAGAAATCATAGAAATCATATTCTTGGACTCTAATATAATTCAATTAGAAAGCATTTACAGAAAGACAACTTTAAAAAACATATTTTTGAATTAAACAATACAGTTATTCATCTTTTGGGTGTTGAGTTTGATAAGTTCTTTATATATTTTGGATACTAACCCTTTAGCAGGTATGTCATTTGCAAATATCTTCTCCCATTCTATAGGTTGCCTTTTAGTTTTGTTGATTGTTTTCCTGTGAAGAAGCTTTTTATATTGATGAAATCCCAACAGTTTATTTTTACTTTTGTTTCCCTTGCCTCAGGAGATACATCTAGAAAGAAATTGCCATGGTCAATGTTAAGGAGGTGACTGCCTGTGTTCTCCTCTAGGATTTTAATGGTTGCCTGGCTCACATTTAGGTCTTTAGTCCATTTTGAAATTATTTTTGTCTATGTGTAAGAAAGTGGTACATGTTGCTGTCCTATTTTCCTAACACTATTTGTTGAAGAGATGACCTTTTTCCCCATTGGATATTCTTGCCTGCTTTGTCAAAGATTAATTGACCATATAGTTGTGGGTTCCTTTGTGGCTTTTCTATTGTGCCCTCTTGATCTATATGTCTACTTCTGTGCCAGTACCATACAGTTTTGATCACTACAATGTTGTACTATAACTTGAAGACCAGAATTATGATGCCTCCAGCTATACTTTTCCTTTTCAATGTTGCTTTGGCTATTCAGGGTCTTTGGTGGGCCATGCAAATTTTAGGATTGTCTGTGAGAAATGCTGTTGGTATTTTGATAGGGATTGCATTAAATTTGTAGATTGCTTTGAGCAGTATAGACATTTTAACAATATTTGTTTTCCAATCCATGAGCATGGAATGTCTTTCCATTTCTTTGTGTCATCTTCAATTTCTTTCATCAGTATTTTTAGTTTTCAGAGTACAGGTCTTTGATGTCTTTGGTTATGTTTATTTGTAGCCATCTTATTATCTGGGGTATAATTGTAAATGGGATTGTTTTCTTAATTTCTCTTTCTGCTGCTTCATTATTGGTGTGTAGAAATGCAACAGATTTCTGTACATAGATTTTGTGCCTGTGAATTTACTGAATTCGTTTATCAGTTCTAGCATTTTTTTGGTAGTCTTTCAGGATTTCTTTTTTTTTATTAAGTTCAATTAGCCAACATATAGTACATCATTAGTTTTTGATGTAGTGTTCAATGATTCATTAGTTGCGTATAACACCCAGTGCTCATCATATCATGTGCCCTCCTTAATGCCCATCAAGATTTCTTTTTTTTTATTAAGTTCAATTAGCCAACATAGGTACATCATTAGTTTTTGATGTGGTGTTCAATGATTCATTATTTGCATACATTCTATAGAGAGTGTCGTGTCATCTTCAAAGAGTGAGTTTCATTTCTTCTTTGCTGATTTGAATGACTTTTATTTCTTTTTGTTATCTGATTGTTGTGGCTTCCAATACTATGTTAAATAACAGTGGTGAGAGTGAATATCCCATTCTTGTTCCTGACTGTAGAGAAAAAGCTCTTAGATTTTCCCCAATAGACATTTTTCCAAAGAAGACATATAGATGGCCAACAGACACATGAAAAAATCCTCAACATCACTGATCATCAGGGAAATACAAATCAAAATACAATGAGATATTACCTCACACCTATCCAGATGGCTACAATCAAGATCACAAGGAAACAATAGGTGTTGGTGAGGATGTGAAGGTAAGGGGAAGCCTCTTGTATTTTTGGTGGGAATACAAACGGATGCAGCCAGTTGTGGTTCCTCAAAAAGTTAAAAATAGAACTACCCTATGATCCAGCAATTGCACTACTAGGTATTTACCCAAAGGATACAAAAATAACGATTCAAAGGGACACATGCACCCTGATGTTTATAGTAGCATTATCTACAATAGCCAAAATATGTAAACCCAAGTGTCCTTCACTGATGAATGGATAAAGAAGATGTGGTATGTCTATATATAAACATATTACTCAGCCATAGAAAAAGAATGAAATCTTGACAGTTGTAGTGATATGGATGGAGCTAGAGAGTATTATGCTAAGTGAAATAAGTCAGAGAAAAGACAGATACCGTATGATTTCACTCATGTGGAATTTAAGAAACAAAACAAACAAGCAAAGGGAAAAAAAAAGAGAGAGGTAAACCAAGAAACAGATTCTTAACTATAGAGAACAAAGTGATGGTTACCAGAGGGGAGGTGGGTGGGTGGGGGATGGGTGAAATACATAATGAGGATTAAGGAGTGCACTTGTTGTGATGTGCACTGGGTGATGTATGGAAGTATTGAGTCATTACATTGTATACCTGAAACTAATACTACACTGTATGTTAACTAACTGGAATTTAAATAAAAACTCAAAAAATAAATTGAACAACACATTTCTTTTTTTAAAGAAATTTAAAAAAAAATTTAAAGAGAAGAGAGAGAGCATGAGCAGGGGGAGGGGCAAAGGGAGAGGGAGAGAGAATCTCAAGCAGACTCCATGCTGAGTGTGGAGGCTGACATGGGGCTAGATCTCACTCTAGTTCTATCCACGTGGTTGCAAATGGCAAGATTTCATTCTTTTTCTATGGCCGAGTCTCACATCTTCTTTATCCATTCATCAGTTGATGGACATTTGGACTCTTTCTATATTTTGGCTAATATGGATATTGCTGCTGCTTTGAATCAGTATTTTTGTATCCTTTGGGTGAATACCTAGTAGTGCAATTGCTGGATCATAGGGTAGTTCTATTTTAACTTTTTGAGGAACCTCCGTACTGTTTTCCAGAGTGGCTGCACCAGCTTGCATACGCATCAGTATGCAAGAGGGTTCCCCTTTCTCTGCATCCTCGTCAACATCTGTTGTTTCCTGAGTTGTTAATTTTAGCCATTCTGAGAGGTATAAGATGGTTATCTCATTGTGGTTTTGATTTGTTTTTCCCTGATAATGAGTGAGGTTGAGCATCTTTTCATGTATCTGTTGGCCATTTGTATGTTCTTTGGAGAAATGTCTGTTCATGTCTTCTGCCCATTTTTAATTGGATTATTCATTTTTTAGGTGTTGAGTTTGATAAGTTCTTTTTTTTTTTTTAAGATTTTATTTATTTATTTTGACAGAGAAAGAGGGAACACAAGCAGGGAGAGTGGGAGAGGAAGAAGCAGGCCTCCCGCTGAGCAGGGAGCCTGATGCGGGGCTCGATCCCAGGACCCTGGGATCATGACCTGAGCCGAAGGCAGACGTTTAACGACTGAGCTACCCAGGCGCCCCTGAAAAGTTCTTTATATATTTTGGATACTAACCCTTTGTTGAATGTCATTTGCAAATATCTTATCCCATTCTGTAGGTTGCCTTTCAGTTTTGTTGATTGTTTCCTTCACTGTGCAGAAGCTTTTTATCTTGATGAAGTCCCAATAGTTCATTTTTGCTTTTGTTTCCTTGACTCTGGAGATGTGTCTAGCAAGAAGTTGCTGCAGCCTAGGTCAAAGAGGTTGCTGCCTGTGTTCTCTAGGATTTTGATGGATTCCTGTCTCACATTTAGATCTTTTATCCATTTTGAACTTATTTTTGTGTATGGTATAAGAAAGTGGTGAAATGGACCAATTACTTTAAAGACAAACTACCGAAAGTTATTCAAGAACTAGATAACCTGAGTAGCCCTATAATTTATTTTAACAATTGAAATTATGACCTAAAACCTTGTGTATGCTTATACAATAATACTAATTATGCACAGCCTCCTCAAAAAAATGGAAGGACAGGAATACCTTCAAACTCACTTTTTTTCCATTTCATTTTATTTTACTAATTCTAGTGCATTTAATAAAGCGTAATATTAGTTTCAGGTATAAAATGTAGTGATTCAACAATTCCATACAACACCCTGTGCTCATCACAACAAGTGCACTCTTTAAACCCCATCACTTATTTAACCCCTCCCCCCACCCACTTCCCCTCTGGTAATCATCAGTTTGTTCTCTATAGTTAAGAGTCTGTTTCTTGGTTTGCCTATCTCTCTTTTTCTTTCCCTTTTTGCTCATTTGTTTTGTTTCTTAAATTCCACATATGATTGAAATCATATGGTATTTGTCTTTCTCTGACTGACTTATTTCGCTTAGCATAATACTCTCTAGCTCCATCCATGTCCTCGCAAATGGCAAGAATTTGTTCTTTTTACGGCTGAGTAATATTCCGTTATATATATATCACATCTTCTTTATGCATTCAGCAGTTGATGGACACTTGGGCTGTTTCCATAATTTGGCTATTGTAGATAATGCTGTCTACAGTGGCATACAGGTTTTTACGTGAAAATAATTTTTCATTTCTCTGGGATAAATTCCCAGGAGTGCTACTGCTGAATTATGTGGTAATTGTATGTGAAGTATTTTTTGAAGAAACTGACAAACTCTTTTCCAGGAGTGACTGTAAGATTTTATATTACAACTAGATGTCTAAGAGTGGTAAGTTTGGTGTGGTCACTGGTAAAATTGTAGCTATCCCGATCGGTGGGTAGTTGTAATAATAAATCTGACTCTATTTTTTTTTTTTTAATGTTTGCAGTCAGTTTTCAGGCTTCCCTCCTCATTCTTCCCCCTGTGCCTCAACTCTGGGCAAAGTGATAAGAAATCCCAAGTTCTCCCTCCTTCGGCACCAGTAGGAGATTCAAAGCATGCAACCCTTGCTGACATGTATCAACCGTCACCTCAGCCACACCCCTAACCATAACAATAATAAAAAAGAAATCAGGTCAATTTCCTTTACATTCATTCATTCCCTAGCCATATTTGGATCATCTCTGGAAGCTTGTCCTGATCTCTCCAGAGCCTCATTAAGTGATTAACAAGCCTTTCCTTACTTCTTGGTCTGTCTGTGGCATCTCCAGTCTTGACCCGTGACTTCAGGAAATACTCAGGTGGAGGGACAAGGGAGTCATGTGACACATAGGTAGGCAGTATATGACATATGTCAGTCCATGTAAGTGAACTGAATATGGAGTGAGGTTATGGTAATTCCAAGTTTTCCAGTTTTAGCAGGTCACTGGGTCCACTTGCTGGAGGTAAGAGATTTAGAATATGATGGAGGTAATCTATAACTTGGCTGTTGATTTTGATATTATGCATTTGACCATATATACCTTAATGTTTCTTAAATTAGTCAACCTTACAACAAACATAACAAAATATAATTAGTGTGAAATAAGTTTTGTTTAGCAGAATCTGTGTGTCATGTTTATATATGCTACAGTAATACAGTTCATAATAATACAGTAAGCTTTTGGGAAGGATACTGCACAGATGTTACTGGTATTCAATGTGCATAGAAAGACAGGAATGTTAAAATATATAGATTAAAAATTACGTTTTTTGAAATAAAATTGTCTCGTAATATATAAAGTCTCCAGCATTGGCCAAATAGTCTCTCATTGGCTCGGCTCATTGGCTGGGCTGTTGTTGCCTTGGCAAGAGACTGTCCTTTCTCCTGCTGGGATAGTAAAAGAGTAGCTAGAGTAGCATCAACGTGTAAGGTGCTTTTCTTCCTGCTGGGTCTGCAGCTGATGTAGAATGGTAGGGTGTTAGAGCTCCCCCCTTTGGTCCCTTCACTTCTTTTTCCTTTTTATTTATTTATTTATTTATCCATTTATTTATTTATTTTCACCATTGAGAATCAATATTTTATTTTATTTTCTATATGTATATTTTTAAATTTTTTTAAATTTAATTTTATTATGTTAGTCACCATACATCATTAGTTTTTGATGTTTATTTTTTTTTATTTTTAAAAAAATCTTATTTATTCATTTGAGAGAGAGAACACATAAGCAGGGGGATGCAGCAGAGGGAGAGGGAGAAGCAGGCTCCTGGCTGAGCAGGGATTCCGACGCGGGGCTCTATCCCAGGTCCCTGAGATCATGATCTGAGCCGAAGGCAGATGCTTAACTGACTGAGCCACCCAGGCGCCTCCCACCCCCAACTTCTTTTTAAACAAAGTTTACTTTTATTAATTTTCACAGAACACATGATATTCTCTGTCTTCATAAACATTGCATTCTGTTCCTTAACAGTTCTGTTCATTAAGAATCTCGATGATCCCTTGGTCTGGTATAGCTGTGTATTTGCTGATTCTGCAGGAAGACTTCCTGAAACTCTCTAACTTACTCTTCGCTCTCAATTACTTTCAATATTTACATTCATAATCAAATTATTTGTCTATAGGATGTACTGGACTTGGTTTAAAGATCTAAGAGAGACTGAAAGACAATGATTTCCAGTGACATAATTTTTGGGATCTTCCTTAGCTTTCTAACTTGTATTGGTTTCATGGGGAATTCTTTGTTATTTACATTATATATGTACACCTTCTTAATTCTTCCTCATAAAAAGAAGCCTGTAGATATGATTCTTGCCCACTTAACTTTGGCTAATGCCCTGACATTCATATTCAGAGGGATTCCAAATATAATGTCATCCTTTGGAATTAGGCTGGAGATGGGCAATACTGGATGTAAAATAGTGCTCTATATTCAGAGTTACCCGGAGTATTCCTCTGTGCACAACTGCCCTCCAGAGTACATTTCAGGCAGTGACTATTACTCCAAGTAATCCTAAATGAGCCTGGCTCAAATACAGAATTTCTACATTCATTCAACCCTCTTTACTTTACTTCTGGTTGATCAACATGGCCATCTATTCTGTGGTCGTTTTACAAACTGTGGCCAACAGGAATACCACTGGTGATGGACCTGGGTGTTATAGTGCTTATTGTAAAAACAAGGCATTTGATAGCCAGATAGCACCAATATTTCTAAGTATGGTGTTCATTCGAGATTTTTTTCTTTCTCTCCCTGATGACATGTAATAGTATCTACATGGTGAATATCCTTTACAGACACCACAAAACAGCTCAGAATGTTCGCAATACCATCCAGTCTTTATCACACTCTCCTGAAAACAAAGCTACCCATGTTATTCTCATATTGGTGAGCTGCTTTGTTTTCTTTTACTGGACCAACACCTTTCTTACTGTTTGTCTATTTTATACAAGTAAGAAAAAGCAGCAACTGGAGAAATTTAGTAACCTTTTTTCATCATGTTACCCAATCATCTGTTCTTTCCTTCTCGTTAAAAATGAAAATAGAATTTCCAGAATAAATTTCATGAAAACAAGAATCAGAATTTTCTCTTCTTAAAGAAAATTCATTGATCATAGGAACACTCCTTAGCATTCTTCTGCACCACAGGAGTCATTTGTATGAATATACATAACATGCTTATCAATGACATGAGTTGCATTTATAGTCCCCATTGAACTGAGTTAACAATCCAAAGAGCTATAATTAAGTTATTGTCAATTTATGAAACATTTTAGACATAAAATATAAGGTTTAGATTATGATGTCATGTATGTAAGTTTTTAAATTTTATAAAATAATAACATATGTAAATGTAGAATGCTTTGTAACATAGGAAACATTACTTATCATAAAGTACAGAAATCAATAAACCTCCAAAAGGATAGTGGTTACTTTTTGGTGTAAGGTAACCCTAATCCTAAGCAAGGTGATGAAATATGTGTGTTTATTAAATTGTGGTGTATACTTTTATATGTCATATTTAGTTTTTTAAATAAACAGAATTATTAATATTTGCATATAAAATCAGAAATCAAATTTGCAATAATTTTTAAATTACATTTAAGATAAAGAAGGAACACTAAAAAATAAACAAGATCTCAAAACACCTAGATTATTGTCCTGAGAACGGTTGAATATAGGTGACCTGAGGTTTGAATTGAAGATAGAAAGAAGAAGGGGGCATAAAGGTCCACACCCAAGACCTAGGTATCTCCCACAGGCAGAGAAAATAAGACCGCTTGTCAGAATTACACGTTATTACAAAGGCTACATGCTCGGCTTATGGCATAGTAGAATAGTGAAGATCAGATGGTTCTGGTATGTGGTTAGGAAATAAGGTGTAGGTTTGGGTTTGGGCTTAGGGTCAGGGTCTGGGGTTAGGGGTTTGGGGTCAGGGTCAGGGTTAAGTTTAAACATAACTGGCCCTCTTCCCCTCCTCCATCTCCCCGGGCCTCCAGGGTAGACAGGACTTGCCCAGGGTCACACATGAGTCCAGGATTGACCTGAAGACTAGTTTTTCTACCCGTCAGTCCTGGGCTCTAACAGAAGAGTGAAATGTCTACCTGGTCACTGAGCACAGTTCCCTGACCCCAAATCCAACCCAACCCCTGTCAAGGGTTGCGGAGGGTGTCAGAGGTCATGTATTGTTCTTTCCACTTTCCCACCTGGAAAGAGTGCTGCTGGCCCCATTCTACCTGGGCAGCTCCAGGTGCCAGCACAACCCTGACCCAGGAGAGCACTCAGCAGACATGTGTGGATTTATACAGGACTGGGTGCAGGCGCCCAGCAGTCCCCATGTGCACCCTTCTTGCAGATTGGTGGGGCCTTCCTGGCACCCTTCACTTGGATGCACTGCAGTTTGCTTATGGATTCATCTATTGAAGGACACCCTGATTTCTTCAAGTTTTTAGCTATGATGAATAGAGCTACTGTGCATAATTGCATGCTAGTTTTTGTGTGGAAATAGTTTTTCAAAGCAATTGTCTAAATACTAGAAGTGTGATTGTTGGATATTCTGGTGAGATTTATTTAGCCTTGGAAAATCTGCCAAACTTTTCCAAATGGCCGTACGTGTATCCCCAGCATGAAGAAGTGTTCCTGTCATTCGTCACCCTTCAGCAACTGGTATCCTCATTTTCTGGAATTTAGCATTTCTAATAGGTGGCTACGCTATCTCATTTTTTATTCAATTGGTAACTTCCTAATGATAGAGGATGTAGAGCACATTTTTGTATGCTTATTTATTATCTGTACATCTTCTTTGTCCAGGTGTCTGTTCAGATATTTACCCATTGTTAATTAGGTTATTTGTATTCTTACTGTTGAGTTCTGACAGTTTTTTTGTATATTTTGAATATAGATCCTTTATCAAATGTGTGTTTTGCAAAAATTTTCTCTCAGTTTTTGGGTTGTCTTTCTGTTCTCTGAGCAAGGTCTTTCACAGAGTAGAAGTTTTAATTTTATAAAGTTCACATTATCAATTTTTTTCTTTTCTGGATCAATGTTTGGTGCTGTGTTTTAAAACTCATCACCAGGATGCCTGGGTGGCTCAGTCGGTTAAGCATCTGCCTTCGGCTCAGGTAATGATCCCAGGGTCCTGGGACTGAGTCCGGCATCAGGCTCCTTGCTCAGTGGGGAGCCTGCTTCTTCCTCTGCCCCTCCCCCGCTTGTTCTCTCTCTTTCTCTGACCAATAAATAAATAAATCTTAAGCAAAACAATTCATCACCAAACCCAAGGTCATGTAGATTTTCTTTTATGTTTTCTTTTTGATATTTTGATAGTTGTGTATTTTAAATTTATGTACAATTTTGAGTGAAGTTTGGTGGAACTTGTAAAGGTTTTGTCTACATTTCATCTCATATCATATGGTTTCCAATTCATGGAATTGGAATTCTATTTTAATCTTTTTGAGGAAATGCGAAGTCTTTTACACACAAGCTGCAGAACCACTTTGCATTTCCACAAGTAAGGTTAAATGTTCCAGTTTCTTAACATCCTTGCCAAGATTTGTTATTCTCAGTTTTCTTGGTTATAGTGATTCTTGTGTAAAAGGGTATGTCACTGCACTTTAAATCTGTGTTTCATAATGACTAATCCCATTTAACATGTTTTCATGTGTTACTGATCATTTTTATGTCTTCTCTGGAGAAAGGTCTATCCAAATCCTTCACTCATTTTTTAAATTGGGTTGTCCTTTATTGATGAGTTGTAAAAGCTCTTTATATATTCCGGATAACAGACTTATCAGACAAACAATGTGCAAATATTTTCTTCTATTTTGGGGACTGGCTTTTCACTTTCAGGACAGCATCTTTTGATGCACAAAGGTTTCTAATTTTAAGGAAATTCAATTTCTCTATGTTTTCTTTCTTTGCTGTGTTTTGGTGTCAAATCTAAGAGCACTGCCAAATCCAAAGTCATGAATATTTATCCCCATTTATTTCTTTTAGAGTTTATAATTTTACCTCTTACCCTTAAACCTTTAATTCATTTTGAGTTAATGTTTTATGTGGTGTGCGTTAAGGGTCCAATTCTATTCCTCTGCATGTGGATAGCCAGTTGTCTAGTACCATTTGTGGAAAAGACCATTCTTTCCCCAATGTAATGTTGTCCACCCTGTCCACTGACAGAATTCAGTGGACCATAGGCGAAGGGGTTTATTTCTGGGCTCTCAAATAAATCACACTGATCTTTGTGTCTATCTGTGAGAGTACCACAATGTTTTATTTTTTTATTTTTGTTTTTATTTTTAAAGATTTTATTTATTTATTTGAGAGAGAGAGAATGAGAGAGAGCGAGTGCATGAGAGGGGGGAGGGTCAGAGGGAGAGGCAGACTCCCTGCCGAGCAGGGAGCCTGATGCGGGACTCGATCCCGGGCCTCCAGGATCATGACCTGAGCCGAAGGCAGTCGCTTAACCAACTGAGCCACCCAGGCGCCCCACAATGTTTTATTAAATGATGCTTTGTGTTAAGATTTGAAATTGGGAAGTATGAGCTTTCACCTTTGATTTTCTTTTTCAAGATTGTTTTGGCTATTTTGTGATTCCCTTGATTTTCCATATAGCGGTTAGGATTAGCTCATGTGTTTCTTCTAAGACGCCTCTGAATTTTCCTAGGAAGCACACTGAAATTGCACATTGCATTATATACTATTGCTATCTTATGACTGCACATCTTTCATCACCATGGGTTGTCTTCACATTTTTGAGGGGTTCCTTTAATGTCTTTCAGAAATGTTTTACAATATTCAGTGTACACGTTTTACACCCTGATTACATCTATTCCTAACTATTTTATTAATGTTGATGTTACCTAAAAAGGAATTATTTTCCTAAATTTCTTTTTGGATAGTTCATTGCTAGGGTATACAAGTAAGAGGGATTTTTGTGTATTTTGTGATTTTTTTCTCCTGTAACATTGGTGAATTTGGTAACTAGCTCCAATCTTTTTTTTTTTTTTTTTTGGTTCCTTAAGAAGCTCCAAGGGTAGGAGTTAAGGCTAGGGGTGGGGTTAGGGATTAGGGATTAGGGGTTAAGTTTAGGGGTTAGTGTTAGGGTTAGGGGTAGGGTTAGCGTTGGGGTTAGAGGTAGAGGTTAGGGGTTAAGTTTTAGAGGTTAGGGTTATGGTTGGGTTAGTGTTTGCTTAGGGTCAGGGTTAGGGTTTCCCTATCCTGTGTTCTTGAAAGCCCATTCTCCTCTGATAAGCAGAGTGATATTTTCGGAACATAACCTCCGAGCCCCTCTGTGGTCTGCTCCCCAACTTCCCAGCCTCTGCTCTCTCTCTTGCCCCCCTCCACTTCTGGACCATCAAAGAGTGTGTTGTGCCCTCTGCCCAGTGCACTCTTTTCTCCCCCTGCTTTATGTCTGGCTTGTTCTCCCACTGGCTGGGCTTGGACTTCTCCCCTGGTGACCTGAATCCTGTCAGCTGGGTATGTTTGCTTGTCCTCTATTAAGTGTATGTCCTCCTACTCCGTGTGAGCTACTTACTAACCTGACAGTTATGAGGTAGGAATAGGGAAGTAGTGTGCAAAATAATCACTGTCAGAGAGGCTCATCACACCTACCTGACAATAGCCGAGCTACTGTCCCCGCAGTGGGGAGCAGGTAGCCCCCTCAAAAGGGGACCAGCCATATGAGGCAGTTGGACAAGACTTCCAACATCTTGGGTCTGGGGAGATGTGGACTTGGACCCAGAAGCTTATACTCTTGGATTCAAGGCAAGCGCCCTCTTCTTCCAGAGATCTTCTGTCCCCTTCCATGCCCACATAATGGACCTGATTCCTGATCTGGGGCAGTTCAAGGGTGACCCCTCCTAGGAATACCAGTGGTTTACTGAGGACCTTGTCAGCAAGATGCCGAGTAGCCTTCAACGGAGGACCCTACAGGGGATGGAGACAGCTCTGTGGGGGCCAGCAACAGCCCACTCAAAGCAAAGTGGGGCAGGTGGACAGCCCTGCTTGTTCTACTCAGTCTGTAGGGCATAGAAAGAAGGGCTGTACCCAAAAGTGCTTAACTCCTGGCAGGTGGGGACAGGACCTGCAGAGGGTCGGCCAGGGGAGGGCACCTGTATGGTTTGCCCGGGAGCTCAGCACAGGAGGAGTGTTCCTGGCTCCAGAATGCTGACTGTGGGGGAAGTTTCCAGCCTCTGAAGACTCAGGCTCCCCTTTTTATGATGGGGTGCTGATGGCTCCCATCTCTAGGAGCAGAAGTTAGGGAGACCCTGCCAGCAGACTCGCTGAGGACAGACGAGGAGAGTGGCAGTTGCTTAAAGCAGCCCAGGGCCTGCCCCCTTGAAGAAGGTGCACATGTACACAGCCCAAATTTTGGGGTCCTGCTACCAGCCTCTGACAGTGACCCTCTTTCAGACAGCAGGGAAGCTCTGAGCTTCTTCTACACACCTTGCCCTGCTCATCGCTTCCAGCTGCCTGGCCCTGAGTTCTGTCCTTTCAATGAATTGGTCATCTAGTAAGTAACATGTTTCTCTGAGTTCCATGAGCCACTGGAGCAGATTATTCAAACCTGAAGAGGAGGTTGTGGGGACTTCGAATCTGTGGCCCATAGCTCGGAAACAGGGGTGACCTCTCTGCCCAGCCACTGGCTGACCACTAAGGTAACAGCACAGGGATTCAGTAGCCACACACAGCAAAGAATACAGACTTGACAAAGTTAGTTCAGAAAAGTCACTAAGCCAACAGTAGCAACTACAACGAGCAGCA
>NW_027816385.1:0-277 GCF_054177405.1 Leptonychotes weddellii | reverse complement strand
TTTACTAAGTATTTTCTCCCATTTTGTAGCTCGTATTTTCATTCTCTTAAGAGTGTCTTTTGCCAGATAGAAATTCTTAATTTTGATGGTGTCCAATTTATCCTTTTTTTTTGTAGGCTATCCTTATGGTGTCATATCTTAAGAAATCTTGCCCAACACAAGGTCTCCTGTGTTTTCTTTGAGACGCTTATAGTTTTAGGTTTTATATTTGGATCTTTGAACCAATTTGAGTTCATTTCTGTATATGGTTTGGATTGATGTTTGCTTTTTTGCATAT
>NW_027816384.1:0-277 GCF_054177405.1 Leptonychotes weddellii | reverse complement strand
CTAATGTGGACGGGGGATTTGGAAGTTATATGGGCAAATGGGCCACCTGGCTGGGCGGTCAGGAATAGGGGCCTTATGCATTCCTTCCATGCGGCTCCTCATACCTGTCCTGCTCACAGCACCCCCACCGGTGGTGTGGGGTATTGAGGATGTGCCTGCCACCGTGCCACGCGGGCCAGGCTGGTCAGGCTGAGGGGTGTAGGTCGCAGGGCACGTTCGGCATCTAGAAGGGAGAGCAGGATGGCAGCGGGAGGCTGCCCTGCACACTCTGGGCTGC
>NW_027816383.1:0-277 GCF_054177405.1 Leptonychotes weddellii | reverse complement strand
AACACTGGAAGAAAAAGCAACAGAAAAAATGTACAGGAAGGAATATATAGAGTTCAAGAGAGGTGTGTGTGTGTGTGTGGGGGGAGAATATAAGTATATGTGTAATTTTATATGTACTTTTATATATAGTTATATGTTTTATATAATCATGATTATTTGTATATTAAAATATTTCAGCATAGCCTTTGGGATGGAGAAGCTTTATAAAGTTTTTCATAAAATAGCCCCTAATTGATAATAAAGGAAGGATGATGTACACTTTCTTGTAGCTATTGAG
>NW_027816382.1:0-277 GCF_054177405.1 Leptonychotes weddellii | reverse complement strand
TCTGGCACCTACAAATACAGTTCTTCATGGCTGAAAATAAAATGAATATATTGGAGGAAAAAGAACTAAAGTCAAAGGGTCAGCCAGGGGCCAAATCCAATAGGGCTCCTTACCCCTCCTAACCCTGAGTGCTGGCTTTACAAAGACGAAGCCTCCATCAGGAATCAGGAACCATTTGGAAAGGGAAACAGAATTTGCACCCTAGGATCTGTGCCTATTCTCCCATACTATGTGAGTTCCAAGGCTGATTATGGTCCATGTCCACAGTCTGATTTGG
>NW_027816381.1:0-277 GCF_054177405.1 Leptonychotes weddellii | reverse complement strand
ATCTACACCAGCAGGGATACCACGATCAGCAGAAGACCACTCTGAGGGGTAAATGAAGTCACATGCTCCTGTCCTCATGCAGTGCGTGGCATGCAGTGGTTCTTCTCTACTGGCGAGGAAACGTGTCCCCCTTTTACCTGTGTCTCATCCACCCCCAACTTATGGTTAGCCTTTCCTGGAGTCCCAGTGCCTCCTTGACATTGATGTGGAAATCCTTGACATTGAACCTGAAATGGAAATAGGGTGGGCGATAGAGCAGAAGCCCCCTAGGACTCAG
>NW_027816380.1:0-277 GCF_054177405.1 Leptonychotes weddellii | reverse complement strand
CAGACTTGAAGTTCAAGGTGTGGATTTGATCAGAATAATTTTCTTAACTTTCATAAATAATTAAATCTTCACTAATAAAGAGTGCCATATTTCTGAATTTATATGGGTTATACTCAATAAAGTCTGCAAACTTTTATTGCTGCTAGTTTTTAAAATTTCAGCAGCCTTCTTATTTGAAAATTCTCTATTTTCCCCTTTCGGTTTTTTTCTCTCCTGTCATCCTGTCATTATTTCTACTAGGATCTTGACTTGGACTCATTTCAATGATCTAAAGGAT
>NW_027816379.1:0-277 GCF_054177405.1 Leptonychotes weddellii | reverse complement strand
TGATGAGAGAGTTGTTGCTCTTCTTTTCTTCGACCTCCTGTTGAGTTTGTAGGTGTTCAGAATGGTTTGATCCCTATCCAGCTGAATTCCTGAGAGGAGACGAAATCCAGGTCTCCTACTTCTCCGCCATCTTGCTCCGCCCCCCTCGCCTTCATTTAATTTTGAGTTAAATTTTGTGAGTGGTGTAAGATATGGGTGTAGTTTCATTCTTTTATCCAATTGCTCCAGCATCATTTGTTGAAGAGACAGTTCTTCATTGAGCATTTTTGGCTTCCTT
>NW_027816378.1:0-277 GCF_054177405.1 Leptonychotes weddellii | reverse complement strand
AGAGAGAGAGAGAGAGAGAGAGAGAAAGCATGAGCAGGGAGAGAGGCAGAGGGAGAGGAAGAAGCAGGCTCCTCGCTGAGCCAGGAGCCCGATGTGGGGCTCGATCCCAGCACCCTGGGATCATGACCTGAGCCGAAGGCAGACGCTTAACAACTGAGCCACCCAGGTGCCCTGATCTTATATTCTTCTTTAAAAATTTTTTATTGTTATGTTAATCACCATACATTACATCATTAGTTTTTGATGGAGTGTTCCATGATAGATGAAGGTTTACCTT
>NW_027816377.1:0-277 GCF_054177405.1 Leptonychotes weddellii | reverse complement strand
GCAATTTTTATTCTTTAAACATACTTAATAAAACTGGAAACCCATCCATGATTTTAAGAATAAGAAAACATTTAGAAAATTAGGACTGGGGTGCCTAGGTAGCTCAGTCGGTCATGCATCTGCCTTTGGTTCAGGTCATGATCTCAGGGTCCTGGGAGCAAGCCCAACATGGAGCTCCCTGCTCAGTGGGGAGTCTGCTTCTCCCTCTCTCCCTCTGTGCCATTCCTCCCTTCCTCTGTCTCTCTCTCAAATAAATAAAATCTTAGGAAAAAAAAAA
>NW_027816376.1:0-277 GCF_054177405.1 Leptonychotes weddellii | reverse complement strand
ACAAACAATGAATCATGGAACACTACATCTAAAACTAATGATGTAATGTATGGGGATTAACATAACAATAAAAAATTAAAAAAAAAAAAAGAAAGAAAGAAAATGATCCAGAAGAAAATGGCGAGGAATGAAGGAGAAGAAAGGAGCAGAACCAGAAGAGGGCCTACTTGGAGGCTAAGGAAAACAGGATGTAAGGTAGAAGAAGGAACAATTTCAGATGTGATCAAGAGGTCAAGATTTGATCCATCTCTCTCCACCCTACCCATGAGAGAACTGT
>NW_027816375.1:0-2684 GCF_054177405.1 Leptonychotes weddellii | reverse complement strand
CCCCCCCCCCCCCCCCCCCCCCGCCAAAAGTGTGTCAATACCACAGGGCTGAGGAGGATGTTATGCAAATCCACACCCCTCTTCTGACCTTCCACCCTGCGCCCCAAGGGTACCAAAGGCATTAGCTTCATTCTAATTGGGAAATAGTACAACTCCATGCATATTTTAAGTACAGAATCCTAAAGTGCCAACTACAAATACTAGAGGAATTCAAACAAAGGAAGCAGAAGGAAGGAGGTGGGCTCAGATAGCTAGGGACTCAGGGGAAGAGATGGGACAGGAGAGAAGGTGAGAAGCAGGGTTGGGGTGCAGACATCAGGCTGGGCTCCCAGGCTGAGCTAGCCAAGGCCCAAGAATGCTGGAGGGTCTGGGTGCATGTGGCAGGAGGTGTGAGAAGCCTTTATTTGTAACCCGATCCATGGGACGTTGGACGAGTGTTGTCATTTGCCATTTGAATATCACTGCAAGCCCTCAATGGCATCCAAATCGTTTTTCTTTTTTTAAATATAGTTAACACAAAATGTTACCATGCAAATAGTTTTGTACGACCTGCTGAACTATACAGGAATCTTCATTTTGGGGGTCCATCCCCTTAAGGCCCTAAAAATCATACCATTTCCCATCTTTGCATTTTGCAAACACCCTTTCATAACTAAAAAATTTCATAACTAGCCTCATCTCTCCATAAAAGTAATGATTCATATTCCTTTTGTCTCCGTTGGGGATTCTGGTCCATGCCCTTCTAATTCAATCCTCGTGTAAATTCTACACAAGTTTAAACGTAATGGTGTTGAGCACGCAGTGGGGCGCTCTGCACATATTTATTGGCCGAGTCCGTGGGAAGCCCTAACGCATCACCATTCTGATTCCTTGAGCAGAATTGTCTCACGAGGAGATTATTACATTAGGCTGAAAGGTACAGGTCTTTGTGAGTACCGGCCACACTACCATGGAGCAAAAGAAAAAGCTCAATGTGACCTGGGCTGTCAGCAGCTTTTGGATATTTTAAAGAACATTTTGGAGTTCAGGCAAATAACCATCCATCTAAATCAAAGTTTCCCCCTTTCCATCACTCAGAGAAGCTACTGTGTGATACCATATTTCTTTTACCGTTTCCCCTTGTTTGTCTAAAGCATATCTTAGCAGGTCCAAAGAGCTATAAATTAATCTACTTCAAAAACCGTTCACACATAAAGAAAGAGAATTCAAAGCCCAAACAGGCTGTTTTAGGTAGCAGAAGGAAGGAAAGGCACCCAAAGAAGAGGTAGACAGAAAGCTACCCATTGATTGTTGGCAATCAGCTAAATACCGAAATACCACTACAAGACTCAAATTTCTGCTAACTTCCTCCAAAACAACCAATGCAACAAAACTGTCTATGGTATTTTCCAACACACATGAGCTTATGACATAATCCAGAAAATATAAATTTGAATACAATTAATCCTAGGTTAACCTACATTGAAATGTTGGTGTTTTTTTTTTTTTTTAAGATTTTATTTATTTATTTGAGAGACAGAGAGAGAGAGAGCACAAGCAGGGGGAGCAGCAGAGGGAGAGAGAAGCAGTCTCCCCACTGAGCAGGAAGCTCGATGCGGGACTCGATCCCAGGACCATGGGATCATGACCTGAGCCGAAGGCAGACGCTTAACCCACTGAGCCACCCAGGCGCCCCGAAATGTTGGTGGAATTGTAACATAGGGATCCTTTCTGGCATCTAAGGAAAATGGAAAATCCCTCCTCAAATATATATGTTATCTGAAACAAGTCTGTGTAAATAGGTCAGAACAAATGTTGTTGCAAAGATTTCTACTTCATCGAGATGCTTTCTGTGGGTGTGCATGATGTCGGGATAGTGAGGCCACTCACAACAGGGTAGAGGGATTCACAGGCTTTGGGGACAGACGGACCTGGCCTGAAGGGCAACTGTCTCATTTACTGACGGTGTGACTCTGGGCAAGCGTCTTAATCTCTCTGCACCTCAGTTTCCTTACCCATGAAATGGGGGTAACAGGAATGTCTTGCTATTACAAGAAAAATTAAAAACGCAAACACACTGATAACTTGGCAGCGGTGTCCTCACCAGAGGAGGCAGAGAAGGGGCTGGCTTTATCCAACAAGGCTGGAGAATCGCAGTCCAGAGCCACATGTTCGGGGCGTCAAGCCTGGTTAGTCCAGCTCCCAGACTTGCCTGTGAGTGATCACGACCAATCCAATCTAACCATCTCCTCCAGGGGGACGAGTGAGTCCCACGTGTACACACTCCTGTCCCCACTCCAGACCATGAGCCTCTCGTCAGCCACCCAGAGGAAAGATTAAATTTGCAAACCATAGGTTAGGATTTGAAGACCCTCACCTCGGGACCCACTGGTAGCTCTGGCTGGTGCTATGAAGTCACTGTATCTTGAAAATGAAGGGGCAGAACAAGGTGATAGGAAAAATGCCTATTTGTGTAACCCTACAGTTTATCAAATGCTTGTCATTTAAATACGTTACCTCAGTTATTCCTCAAACATGTCACGAAATGCCCTGAAGTTGACAGTAGAGACGATTATATAATGTACTGTTTACAAAGTGCATCCTCGGGGCGCCTGGGTGGCTCAGTTGGTTAGGCGACTGCCTTCGGCTCAGGTCATGATCCTGGAGTCCCTGGATCGAGTCCCGCATCGGGCTCCCTGCTCGGC
>NW_027816374.1:0-277 GCF_054177405.1 Leptonychotes weddellii | reverse complement strand
GGGCTCCCTGCTCGGTAGGAAGCCTGCTTCTCCCTCTCCCACTCCCCCTGCTTGTGTTCCTGCTCTCGCTATCTCTCTCTCTGTCAAATAAATAAATAAAAATCTTTAAAAAAAAAAAACAACAAATCTTCAGTATGTTTTTTGTTTGTTTGATTGATTTCAACATCTTTTCAGGGGTATTATGGGCTCTTGAACACTTTTATGTTAATTCCTTATCTGAATGTTACCAGATCATATAGGTAGGGTAAATTCAAATACCAAACGTGTATTTATGAAT
>NW_027816373.1:0-277 GCF_054177405.1 Leptonychotes weddellii | reverse complement strand
CACAAACAATGAATCATGGAACACTACATCAAAAACTAATGATGTAATGTATGGTGATTAACATAACAATAAAAATTAAAAAAAAAACCATACAGTGGAAAAAAAAAATGTCCTGCTTGATCTGGGACTTTGGAGGTGGTCTTTGGACCTTTGTATGCCATCTGCCCAGGTTGCCTGCTTCCTGAATAAAGCAACTTTTTCTTTCCCATCAACACTTGTCTCTTGAGTATTGGCTTTCAAGCGATGAGTGGCTGTACTTGAGTTTCATTAACAAACA
>NW_027816372.1:0-277 GCF_054177405.1 Leptonychotes weddellii | reverse complement strand
CCTCTTCGGGGGGCCTGGGTGGCTCATTTGTTAAGCGTCTGCCTTCGGCTTGGGTCATGATCCCAGGGTCTTAGGATCAAGTCCCACATCGGGCTCCCTGCTCAGCGGAAAGCCTGCTTCTCCCTCTCCCTCTGCCCCTGCTTGCGTTCCCTCTCTTGCTGTGTCTCTGTCAAAAAATAAATAAAATCTTTAAAAAAATGAAAATAAAAATAACCCTCCTCTTTTACCTCTAGTCACCTCTCCATTTCTCTCCCCTTTCTAGTAAAACTCAAGAGTC
>NW_027816371.1:0-277 GCF_054177405.1 Leptonychotes weddellii | reverse complement strand
GTGGATCACTGCATTGAAAACTGGTGATGTGTTGTATGGTGACTAACATAACATAATAAAATAAAACTAAGAAAAAAACCCCCCCAAACCCTTGTTTTTGACTTTTTCATTACCTGTTTTGTTACTTTTAATGCAGCAGGATCTCGATATAAAATATTGAAACTTAATGTAAAGCTGGGGCGCCTGGGTGGCTCAGTCGGTTAAGCGTCTGACTCTTGATTTCGTCTCAGGTCATGATCTCAGGGTTGTGGGATTGAGCCCTGCGTCAGGCTCCGTG
>NW_027816370.1:0-277 GCF_054177405.1 Leptonychotes weddellii | reverse complement strand
GGATTCCCTGCTTTGTTTAAGGTTCATCTAGGGAGCGCACAAAAGGACTGGCAATCCAGCACTCTGAACCTGCCTTTGGGTTACCATTGGTGACCTTGGGGTCTCCTTGACACGTAAAAGGATAGAGACCAGCCCTGGGGGCTACACCTCGGGAAGCCTCATCCATAAGCAGCACACGCCTCCCACTGAGAGACCCTAACTGTTCCATTAGAATTCTTAACCTTCTAAAAAGAATATTAAAGTTTAAACTATTAACCTTGTTAAGCCCCTTATGATT
>NW_027816369.1:0-277 GCF_054177405.1 Leptonychotes weddellii | reverse complement strand
GAAGTTCAAGGTGTGGATTTGATCAGAATAATTTTCTTAACTTTCATAAATAATTAAATCTTCACTAATAAATAACTTAGAGTGCCATATTTCTGAATTTATATGGGTTATACTCAATAAAGTCTGCAAACTTTTATTGCTGCTAGTTTTTAAAATTTCAGCAGCCTTCTTATTTGAAAATTCTCTATTTTCCCCTTTCAGTTTTTTTCTCTCCTGTCATCCTGTCATTATTTCTACTAGGATCTTGACTTGAACTCATTTCAATGATCTAAAGGAT
>NW_027816368.1:0-277 GCF_054177405.1 Leptonychotes weddellii | reverse complement strand
TAACTTTCTCCTATGCTAAAATCCTATGTTATACTAGCATTCATAAATTTGGTAAACTATTAAGTTTACTGACAAGGAATGATATGAAGAAATAATGGGTTTGGAGACTTAGAATGCACTTGCGTACACAAAAAAGTTTGAAAATATGAGTAGTGATGATATAAGTGCATTGTACATATTTTGTATTTCTTTAAATTCTGTAAAACACCAGCAATTTTCAGAAACGCCATTCATTTAATAACATTTTCAGAAAAAGTATCATATTAAATATAGGTAG
>NW_027816367.1:0-277 GCF_054177405.1 Leptonychotes weddellii | reverse complement strand
GAGCCCCCTTGGGATTCTCTCTCTCCTCTCCTTCTACACCCCCCACCTCCACATGCTTTCTCTTTCTCTCTCTCTCTAAAAAAAAAAAAAAAAAAATGCTCTAAATTTCATGAATTGTATAGCTAATGATTGACAGAATTTTTAGTTGATTTTCTCTTTCGTTGATAAATAACTAAATTAAAATTTTACCCATGTTTTCAAGATTCCTGCTTCCAGAATTTATTTTCTACCTCAGTGTCCAGAATTAAAGAAAATGATTAATCAAAGTTATAAATAA
>NW_027816366.1:0-277 GCF_054177405.1 Leptonychotes weddellii | reverse complement strand
GCTGGGGACCCTAGCTCTCGGTGCTGACCTCCTCCTCTCCTGACCAGGTATCAAAAGTGTCAACAGCCCTCAGATACTGAGGGTGAACGTTTGTTTTCTCCAAGTAGAGGAAAGACCCCACTGTAATCATTTTACCTTGAGTAAGGGAATACATTTATTTGCCACCACAGTTCTTACTTTTCAATTTTTTCATTTTTTTAAAGTAGGCTCCACACACAGGGCGGAGCCCAACGTGGGGCTTGAACTCACACTCTGAGATCAAGACCTGAGCTGAGAT
>NW_027816365.1:0-2685 GCF_054177405.1 Leptonychotes weddellii | reverse complement strand
TAATTTTTTTTATTTATGGCCTTTCCTTTTTTTTTTTTTAAGTTTTTTTTTATTGGGGCGCCTGGGTGGCTCATTCATTAAGCGTCTGCCTTTGGCTCAGGTCATGATCCCAGGGTCCTGGGATCGAGCCCCGCGTCGGGCTCCCTGCTCTGTGGGCAGCCTGTTTCTCCCTCTCCCTCTTCCCTGCCTATGATCCTGCTCTCACTGTGTCTCTCTCTGTCAAATAAATAAATATATAAAATCTTAAAAAAAAAAAGTTTTTATTTATTTATTTGACAGAGACAGCCAGAGAGAGAACACAAGCAGGGTAAGTGGGAGAGAGCCAAGAAGGCTTCCTGCTGAGCAGGGAGCCTGCTGCAGGGCTCGATCCCAGGACCCTGGAATCATGTCCTGAGTTGAAGGCAGATGCTTATTGACCGAGCCACCCAGGCACCCCTCCTTTTATTTTTTTTTTTAATTTTAATTTATTTATGAGAGAGAGAGGGAGCAGAACAAATGAGAGAGAACACAAGTGGGAGGGGAGGGCCAGAGGGAAAGGGAGAAGCAGGTTCCCTGAGCAGGGGGCCTAATGTGGGGCTCGATCCTAGGAGGTCCCTTAACCTATCCTCATTTTTAAAATTCTTTTTTTTTCTTTTGGCTTGGAGGATTTCTACTACCCTGTCTTGCAGATCACTGGTCTATACTGCAGCTTTCAATCTGCTGTTGATTCCCTCTGGTGTATTTTTCATTTCAGTTATTGTAGTCTTTAGCTCTGATTGGTTCTTCTTCGTATGTTCTCTTTTTTGAAGTTCTCACTGAATCCATCCATTCTCCTCCCAAGTTTGCTGAGCATCTTTATGACCATTACTTTGAACTCTTTATCAGGTAGACTACTTATCTCTGTTTCATTTAGTTATTTTTCTGAAGTGTTGTATTGTTCTTTCATTTGGAACATACTCCTCTGTCTCCTCATTTTGTCTGACTTTCTATGTTTGTTTCTGAAATTGTTCTTTTCAACTTTTTCCCTCTTTAAAGTATGTTGCTTTGAAGAATGAATGTTAGTTATAAAGTCAAGGAAGACGAAAACATGTCTAAGTGTTGTCTGGTCATTTTTCTTGTTGGAACTGTGGTGGAGTAGGTGGCAGATGACATTGCTCTTCTTTTTCTGAGTTGAGAACACAGGAGTCAGACAGATGGAGATAAGCTTAGTAACTTTATTACTAATACATACTAACAAATAGGAGGATATGGTTTAGGTAGGTAGCCACAGCGAGCTTCCCAGTACTTTATCCCAGATTAGGCACTTCCACACACAGTTGTAATGGAAGGAACAAATGTTTGATGCCCATCCCACAAAGATGAGAGCAGACTTGAATTCATGCTACTATGGCAGGCACATCTTTTTAAAGAAGAGATTTGGAACCATGTATGCATTGCTTAGTGCCTTCTCCCAAATTCACCCTTTAGGTAAATCTCCCTTCCTGTCGTGAGGAAGGTAGAGAAAAGTCCTCACATGGAAATGAAGGTTTACCTATAATTTCTGACTTGATTTAAATTCTAATTAAAGTTAATCATGTCTTTTGTACATACTAACTAATGATGAGAGGTTGGACAGAGCATGCTAGATGGTAAAGAGAAATCTGTTGTGCGTTTTAAATTTTGCTATAAATAACCCACAACATAGGTAACTCATTTGTTGATTGATTTGGATAAACCAAGTTTTATTTGAAGGAAATGAATAATTCTTTCAAGGAAGAATTTCCTCAGTTTCAGGTTCTTTGGTTCAACTAAAGATTTTCTCCTTCAAGTTCCTTGTCCTTTGGTTAAAAACTTTGTGCTTATAAATTGTGTATGTTGACTGTTACTAATAGGAGTTAAGATAACTTCTGTTCCTTTCTTTTTGTTCATGACTTTAAAATTTATAATTTAGTTAGAAAGCTATTTTGTGCCTAATGCCTGAACATTATGGAGCCACATGACAAAGTTTTATGTATTCATATTCTCTGAGTTATAGTTAAAAATGCATGCGTTGTTCCTGAATATGAGGAAGTAACTGGCATAAAACTCTAGGCTCAGTAAGACCTAAAGCACATTCCTGGCTTGCAGCCAGGTGGTTTTTTGACCTCAGGCAAACTACAATCTCTCTGGATCCTTTTTGTCTCTTATGTAAAATTAGGGACTTTGACGAAGTGAGTGACTTTTATACCTTTGGATTTTCCAAAGGATAGAACTTAAATTCTTGGTTTTTTTGCATTATACTGTATTATATAAAACAGAGACATGTAGAGCTGTTTAGCTAAAGGAGAGGTGAGACTACACCTGTAAACTTCCTTGTCCCTCAATCCTGCTGCGTCCCCAGTGGAACCTTAGATTTCTATGGGCATAGTTTGAAAACTAACAGTTATGAGAAAATCCTTCTAGTTAATAATTCTTCAAATTAAAATTTGCTGATACATTGTACGTTGTTTTTCTGTGTATAATTTTCTTACCCTCCTATATTTTTGATAAATGGAAAAGTATAAATAAAATTGCAGATGTGTTCTATTTATTAAGGACTTCAAGCTATTTCTACTATCTAAGCACAATTCTTACCTGGAAATAAAGGTCACAGAAGTAAATATTTAGGAAAAGAGCTTTTGGGGAAAAGATAGTAACATTACATTGGTAGTTCCTTAAGTCACGTCATATGAAAAAGTGGTTTATATT
>NW_027816364.1:0-277 GCF_054177405.1 Leptonychotes weddellii | reverse complement strand
GGGTAGGACAGCCTGGCACATTTGCTCACGAGTCCTGCCGCCTTCCTCACTTCTCCGGCGTGTAAGGTCCCTGGGACAGGCGTGGAGCACCTCTGTGTGAAGAGGTGAAGTCACCAGCCCGCTGCACTGTGTCCCCGGGGACGGCCCGAGGGGACGTCTCTGTTTCTCGGAGGAACTGCTCTTTGTCACAGGGAGAGCAGGCCCAGATGTCAGGTTTACATCCTGGGGCGTGTGTGGCTCCTGGGGCCTGAACTGTGGCCAGGCTGGCTGGCTGTCC
>NW_027816363.1:0-277 GCF_054177405.1 Leptonychotes weddellii | reverse complement strand
AGGTAGTCATCACCTCTACTAACATTTTTCCTCTGGAGTGACTGAGTGTCTTCCACCCAAGCTCTCCTGGACTCACTCCCTGAGGGCAGGCTCAGCATGTCCTGAGGACTTTAGATGCGCCTACTGTGCAGGGGCTGGTTTCCTTGTCAGCAAAGCAATGACTGGCCCTAGATCCTTGCCCTTGCCCCTGGAGTGTTTGGGCTGGGGACCCTAGCTCTCGGTGCTGACCTCCTCCTCTCCTGACCAGGTATCAAAAGTGTCAACAGCCCTCAGATAC
>NW_027816362.1:0-277 GCF_054177405.1 Leptonychotes weddellii | reverse complement strand
TCTTCTGCATGTGGCTGTCCAATGTTCCCAACACCATTTGTTGAAGACATTGTCCTTTTTCCATTGCATATTCTTTCCTGCTTTGTTGAAGATTAGTTGACCATAGAATTGAGGATCTATTTCGGGTTCTCTATTTTGTTCCATTAATCTATGTGTCCATTGTCTGTTTTTGTGACAGAACCATACTGTCTTGATGATAACAGCTTTGCAATAGAGCTTGAAGTCAGGAACTGTGATGTGCCCAGCTTTGGTTTTCTTTTTTAACATTCCTTTGGCT
>NW_027816361.1:0-277 GCF_054177405.1 Leptonychotes weddellii | reverse complement strand
ATGGAGCTATGAGCCAGGGAGGGGAGTCTTTGGAGATTTAAAATGAATTAAGCAGGGGGACACAGAGAGTGATGCAGACAGGGACTAGATCATGGAGAGTCTTCTTGCATATTTGGGGTTTGTCATTTAGGTACTGGGGAGCCACTGAAGAGCTTTAAGCAAGCAATTTATACAGGTGATTTATATGAGTTTTCAGTGAAGAAAGCAAATTGAAGTTGGGGTGTGACAAAAGTCAGAGAAGTCAGAAAAAATATTAGTCTAATGGTCCAGATGAATG
>NW_027816360.1:0-277 GCF_054177405.1 Leptonychotes weddellii | reverse complement strand
CACAGTTCCTTAAGTGAGCAAAGATGAAGGTGCATAACAGACCCTTCACAGCAAAGGGCAAGAAAGGTCATGCGCCAAACTTCTATGGCATGTGTGAATTAAAACGGCTCAAACCCCCCCCCAAAAGTGACAGGACATTGGGGCAGCCACCTCTCCCTGCAGAGGGACTCGTCCTGCAGAACTGGCATTAGTTTGAGGCACGACTACATTTTTTTGTCTTTTTTTTTTTTTTTAAGATTTTATTTATTTATTCGACAGAGAGAGACACAGCGAGAGA
>NW_027816359.1:0-277 GCF_054177405.1 Leptonychotes weddellii | reverse complement strand
GTGTTATGCACAAACAATGAATCATGGAACACTTCATCTAGAACTAATGATGTAATGTATGGGGATTAACATAAGAATAAAAAAAAAAAAAAAAAAGAATGTCATTCCTGGCCCCGTTCTTACTGGGCTTGGCCACAGGAACGGCTTTGGCTAATGGATTTGTGAGCAGGTGCGACATAGGATGCCACATCCAGCAGGGATCCTCATCATGCCTACACGGATTGCTTTAGGCTTTGAAGCTCCTGCCATGCTCCATGACTATACGTCCCACACCGTG
>NW_027816358.1:0-277 GCF_054177405.1 Leptonychotes weddellii | reverse complement strand
TCCACCTGGTGGGGTGGCTGGGCAGTGGGGCTGCCAGGGATCCGGGGGACCTGGTTCTGATCTCAGCCCTGCTGCCACCTCCTTGCCAGGTGGCATCACCTTTCCCAGCCTTGGTCCCTTGTTTGCAAAATAAAAGGGGCCCTGGGCGCCTGGGTGGCTCAGTCGGTTAAGCGACTGCCTTCGGCTCAGGTCATGATCCCGGAGTCCCTGGATCGAGTCCCGCATCGGGCTCCCTGCTCGGCAGGGAGTCTGCTTCTCCCTCTGACCCTCCCCCCGC
>NW_027816357.1:0-277 GCF_054177405.1 Leptonychotes weddellii | reverse complement strand
GGTATAGCACATCAGTGTGTAGTGGGCTTTGGAGGGGTTTTGAGGGGTGGTATCCCATAGACATACTGAGTCAGAAGTTTGGTAAACATCTGAAGGAATCATTAACTCACATGAATTTAAAAGGGAGAGTGATAAACATCTGGGTGCACATACCCCTTCGGATCCCTACATTTGTATCTTTGGGGTAAATACCCAGTAGGGCAATTGCTGGATCATATGGTAGCTCTATTTTCAACCTTTTGAGGAACCTCCACACTGTTTTCCAGAGTGGCTGCAC
>NW_027816355.1:0-277 GCF_054177405.1 Leptonychotes weddellii | reverse complement strand
GGCGGGCGAGGGGGAGGGGAGGATCGGAGCGACACAAAGAACCCGGGGCGCGAGCCTGGCGGCACCGGAACACAAAGCCCCGCTTTTCGCCGGCGGGCTTTTCAAATGTCACGGTGGCTGCGTACACTCCGTAGGGGGGACACTCGACAAAAGGCGGAGCCCGGACACTCCGCGGCCGTTTTAGGAGCTTCTAGAGTCGGCGCCTGCAGCCAGCGCGCCCGAGGAAACGTTCGGGAAGGGGAGCAGGAGCCCCGCGGGCTGGGGGAGTGAGCGCTAG
>NW_027816354.1:0-2685 GCF_054177405.1 Leptonychotes weddellii | reverse complement strand
CTAGCGGTCATGGGCCATGGCCACCAGGATGAAGGCTTCTGAGCAGGAGAAGCTGTGGAAGAGGTGCATCTGCGGGAAGCAGGCGGGGAAGCTGAGGAAGCGGTCCCCAAGCAAGAGGAGGGACAGCATCTTGGGGACGGTGGTCAGGTGAAGAGGATGTCCAGGGCCGAGAGATTGATCAGGAAGAAGTACATGGGCTTGTGGAGGCTGGGATCTGCCACCACAACCACCAGGATCAGGGCATTTCCCAGCAGGATGAGCAGGTAGAGGAGGAGAAAGACAAAGATAGGAAGAAAGAGGGATTTGGGCAGAGAGGGAATGCCCACCAGGTAGAAGATGGTTGAGGAGTCCTCTGATCCATTACAGGCTATGGTCTCCATGGTGGGTTAATCTGGATGCCCAGGAAGTAGGTAGTGGAAACATCTGGGAACCAAGCACATCTGGAAATCAGAACAATCAGTGATTCTGGAATGATAATTATGTGATGGTCACTGTATAATTAAAGTAACCCTCTTTTCTTTTATAATCAAGTATGGAAAAAGTATCTACAATATGCAACCATGTGTTATATGCTGGGTATGTAGTAGACAGTTGAACAAGACAGAGACGGTCTCTAACATCATGGAGCTCATTCTAGTGGAAGAAAGAGACATTAAGCAATGAATCACAATTATTTAATTACTGTTGTGTTAAGTGTTATGGAAAAATTCTGCTGTTCCTCTTTCCCATGTCCCATATAATCCTTTCTGGGGATATCAGATCTCTTAAACCATGCCCCTAAGCTCCTTTCTTTTTGGCATTTGCTTTAAGTTTTTAAAAAGTGATATCCTTGTCACCACGTTGCTAGGGAGGGCTGATTTCTCCAAGGTTTACAGCAACATGCTGTCTTCCCACCATAATTATTAACCAGGGAATGGCTCCTTTCTCTCCTGTCTGCCTGGTACACTCGTTCTGCCTGTCTCCACCTAAGCTGAGTACTCCAGATCCTGTCTCTGGGTGTGGGGCTCTTTGTTAGGTTACAGTGAAGGGAGTGACACTGAAAATGCTCTTGATGGGAAGAATCATTCCTGATTGGAGTCAGAACTGATAGTGGATTCTCCCACAACTGGCAGCAACAAAGAATCCAAGACAGTATCTGTGTGACTCCATTGGGCGTAGCTTCCTACTGGCTGCCACAGCTCAGCAGGCGCTCCTGTTTACCCATGGCATGCCCCCCACCCAGCAGGCCCCTGGGGCCCCGGGCAGAACTTGTCATGTGACCTGGGAGGCGTTGACCATAGAGAGAAACTGGTTCGCCGTAGCTGCTCAAAGGTGAAAGAACCCCTCCCAGAGGAACCACAAGGGATTCTGGGGGGTTTGAGCTGAGGGAAGTACTGATTCACCCTCCATTTTGGATTTGTCCTTTGGATAAAGGGCCCCGAGAAATCCATGCTGATATTGGTATTCCTGTCTCATTGATCCCGGTGACTCCATGAGCAGTGTCCCCATGATTTTCCTGGAGTCACCTCCAATTTCTCTCTCTTCTCACAACACTTCTTATGTGGAAGACCAGCAATGTAAAAACTGGAAAAAACATTTTTATTTTCAAGTCCAACAACTTTCTCCCCAAAAGCCAGAGAGAGAGTGAGCATAGAAAGGGCAGAGGCTTGGGGCACCTGAGCGACTCAGTCGGTTAAGCGTCTGACCCTTGGTGGTGATCTCAGGGTCGTGGGATTGAGCCCCGTGTTGGGCTCCACGCTCAGGGAGGAATCTGCTTGAAGATTCTCTCCCCCTTCCACTCCCTCCACTCTCCCTGTCTCTCTCAAATAAATAAATAAATAAATAAATCTAAAAAAAAAAAGAAAAGAAAGAAAGGGTAGGCGCTTTCCCAGGTGCCACAGGCAAGAGCCCCACCAAAACTCAGGCCTTTGTTTCACAAAACAGGGCTTTTTCTTCTATGCCATGTTTCCTGGAGGATCCAGAAGTTCAAGTTTCCAGGGGAAAACTTCAGGAGAAAATACTAGGACCAAGGTTTTCTATTTCCCTTTCTCTTTTTTTTTTTTTTCATTGATAACATCAGACAAATCTGTATTTCACATTTTTATCTGAGTCTATCTGGTGAGTGCTGAAACAAGATGTGGTATCTGCCAATTCAAAAGTTCCTTTGAAATGTTCCAGAAGTCAGACCCAAGGACCTAGCCAAAGAATGAAAGTTCTCTGTCCCAAATTGAGATACTTATCCCTTAGTATCTGAACCCCATCCTGAGATGTGGGGCCATTGGGATTTTCTCACACCTGCGGGGATGCAAACGACACGACCATGGCCATTTCTGCCCTCAGAGAGGCCAATGTGGCTGACAGTCCCTGGTGAGACAGAGTGAGGCATCGGAGAGGCAGAAACACAGAGGGTCAAGGCCAGAGGCCACTGAGTCCAGCTGTTTTCTCTTCCCTCCTCTGCTCCGCTGTGTTGCAAATAGAAGTACAGATGCTACGACCCGGGTGGACAGGTCACATGGCGATGGACCATCCAACAGTCCACCACACAATGTGCTGGCTCACCAGCGAAGCAGGGGCACTAGAGATAATTTCTGAAAGAATTTCGCGTTTGGTATTTCAAAGCATCGTCCAACTGGCCCATCCTAGGAAATACCCGAGTTTGGCTGGATCTCCTTACACTTAATTTACAGGTTAGGGTTCTTGTTTTAC
>NW_027816353.1:0-277 GCF_054177405.1 Leptonychotes weddellii | reverse complement strand
AGTTCTTTGAAAAATGTGATCTATCATTTTCTCACTTGCATTGTTTTTGACAAGAAATTTATCAACCTTATCTTGTTGGAATGTGTTTTTTGTCATTGTTGCTTTTAAGATTTTCTCTTTACCACTGATTTTGAGCAATTTGATTATGATGTTCTTAAGTTCTCTATTTTTCCTGTGCTTGAGATTCACTGAATTTCCTGCATCTAAGCATTTATAATTTTATCAAATTTGGAAGTTTTGGCCATTTAGTCTGATATTTTCTCTGTCCCTCTCACCC
>NW_027816352.1:0-277 GCF_054177405.1 Leptonychotes weddellii | reverse complement strand
TATATATTATTTGTATTTGTGCCCTGTGTAGTCAGAAACACATTGCTGAGAGGAAACCACCACAGACCCTAACATCTGAATATTCAGGATCAGGGCCTTAGTTCTATTTAAAGACACACGGGGGAGGGCACCTGGGTGGCTCAGTTGGTTAAGCATCTGACTCTTGATTTCGACTCAGGACATGATCTCAGGGTTGTGACATCAAGCCCCACGTTAGGCTCCACACTGAGTGTGGAGCCTGCCTGGGATATTCTCTTTCTCTCTCTCATTCTCTCAT
>NW_027816351.1:0-277 GCF_054177405.1 Leptonychotes weddellii | reverse complement strand
CAAGTTTTTGCTAAAGAATAAACTTTAAATTTGGAGGATTTGCATAAGTGGAATCCAACTTTTAAGACTTGAGTGTAGGGATAGTTTTATGACTTGAACCTTTCAGTAAGTCAGATTAGTAGCCTTCTATGGTCTCATTTAGTGAGATTTTACAATAAGCTGTTGATACTTAGGATATATATTTTTTAATGCTTAACATCATCAAATTACATTTAGATACTTCTTAAAGTAGAAAACTCACTTTAATCAGTTGAATCATAATAGCACATTTTATGAC
>NW_027816350.1:0-277 GCF_054177405.1 Leptonychotes weddellii | reverse complement strand
TGCATCCTCTCGAGAGCAGTGACCGCAACCGTCACTGGCCTCTTCTTGCCCAGCCATTCCTGACCTCCCCTCTCAGATACCCTCTCATCACTCCCCTCTGTTCACACTTCCTCCCTCCCAGCCTCCTGCCCCTGCCCTGGGCGCACTTGGAAACAAGAGCTCACACGTAACCTGCAGACGCACCCCTGCTCTGCCACACCAACCACCCCAAAGTTCAAGGTGAACCAGAGGGATTAGAGAGGGCACCCCATCCTTAGGAAGACTGAAGATGGCAAAT
>NW_027816349.1:0-277 GCF_054177405.1 Leptonychotes weddellii | reverse complement strand
TTGAAATGGTGATGGTCTAGGAGAAATCAGTGCTTCCTTTGCTTTGTGGTCTTGGTAAACACTCAAGAGGCAGACTGAAAAAAAAAAAAAGTCAACAGCAGATGGCTCCTAGCAGAGATGTTCCTAATCATTGAATTGTCTCAAGGAGAAACCCAAGGAGAAACACTTTTGAAGGGGATTGTTACTGAGATTCCGACACTCCATCTGTTCTCGGAGTCTTATGTATATGACACAAGCTTCATGACTTCAGTTATAATGGCTAGAATCTAGAAATCTA
>NW_027816348.1:0-277 GCF_054177405.1 Leptonychotes weddellii | reverse complement strand
TATTGTTGGATCCTATTAGCTAGGATTTTGTTGAGGATTTTGGAATCCATATTCTTCAGGGATGTCGGACTGAAATTCTCCTTTTTGATGGGGTCTTTGCCTGGTTTGGGGATCAAGGTCATGCTGGCCTCATAGAATGAGTATGGAAGCTTTCCTTCTGTTTGTATTTTTGAAACAGCTTCAGGAGAATAGGTATTATTTCTTCTTGGAATGTGTGGCAGAATTCCCCAGGGAATCCATCAGGCCCCGGACTCTTGTTTTTTGGGAGGTTTTTGAT
>NW_027816347.1:0-277 GCF_054177405.1 Leptonychotes weddellii | reverse complement strand
CACTCAGGCTCTTGTCCCGCTTACCAAATCCTGAGTGAGACCCGGCACGCTTTCCCCACGTGGGTGGGCTCGCTGCAACGTCCCTGACGTGGCAGACATGCCCCCACAGGCCCTGCATGGAAGCCACATGAGAAAGGGGCGCCCTTCCTATTACTGGCGGGACAGAGACCGGGTCTCCCCGCGGAGGACCCAGAAGGACGGCCTCCGGGCCTGATGTGCGCTTCCTTCACGCAGCCGAAGCGCGTGGAAGGGAAGGCATGCAGGAATCGATGGGACG
>NW_027816346.1:0-277 GCF_054177405.1 Leptonychotes weddellii | reverse complement strand
TAACTATCACTTGTGACCCACAGATACAAAATCCTAAATAGTACCCAAGTGAATCCAGCAATATATAAAAAAATATACATCCTGACTAAGGAAGGTTTGTATCAAGAATGCAAGTTTGGTTTATTATTTGAAAGTTGAGTGTTCTACTTCACCACATTAGCAGATTAAAGGAGAAAAATTATTTGCCATCTCAATAAATGCCGAAAAAGCTTTGGATAAAATATAACACCTTTTCATGACAAACACTCAAAACAGGTGTGGAATCTAAGAGCAGGTG
>NW_027816345.1:0-277 GCF_054177405.1 Leptonychotes weddellii | reverse complement strand
CCTCAGACCAGGTCACCCATCTCTTCGTGCTTCCGCTTCCTTAACTGTAAAGCAGAGATCATGGTAGTTCTTTTTGTGTTGTTTTTTTTTTTTTTTAAGATTTTATTTATTTATTTGAGACAGAGAGAATGAGAGACAGAGAGCATGAGAGGGAGGAGGGTCAGAGGGAGAAGCAGACTCCCTGCCGAGCAGGGAGCCCAATGCGGGACTCGATCCCGGGACCCCAGGATCATGACCTGAGCCGAAGGCAGCCGCTTAACCAACTGAGCCACCCAGG
>NW_027816344.1:0-277 GCF_054177405.1 Leptonychotes weddellii | reverse complement strand
CATGTCAGCGTCCTCCCAAACACCTGTTAGCAAAATTTCTGGAGGTGGGATGAAATGAATGCATGCAACAATGGCCTGTGTATCCTGCAAAGTAGGGAGACACAAGAGGATGACAGAGAAAAGCCAAGCCCTGAAGGAGACGGCGCCGTGAAGGCAGGTCAACAGGGACCCAGACTCCAGACGAGCAGTGATTGGCTACACAAAAATTTGTGATCTTTGGGCTTTGTGTAATTTATGGATTCATTTTATTTACTCAGTGTTTGTTTCCTTGGCAATG
>NW_027816343.1:0-2685 GCF_054177405.1 Leptonychotes weddellii | reverse complement strand
AAGAGGTTGCTGCTTGTCTTCTCCTCAAGGATTTTTATGGATTCCTGTCTCACATTTAGGTATTTCATCTATTTTGAGTCTATTTTTGTGTGTGGTGTAAGGAAATGGTCCAGTTTCATTCTTACGCATGTGGCTGTCCAATTTTCCCAACACTACTTGTTGAAGAGACTGTTTTTTTTTTTTTTTCCCCCATTGGACATTCTTTCTTGATTTGTCGAAGATTACTTAACCATAGAGTTGAGAGTCGATTTCTGGGCTATTTTGTTCCATTGATCTATGTGTCTGTTTTTGTGCCAGTACCATACTGTCTTGATGATGACAGCTTTGTAATAGAGCTGGAAGTCCGGAATTGTGATGCCACCAGCTTTGCTTTTCTTTTTCAACAGTCCTCTGACTATTTGGGGTCTTTTCTGGTTCCATACAAATTTTAGGATTATTCAATTTTTTTGAAAAAAGTTGATGGTATTTTGATAGGGATTGCATTGAATTAATAGTTTGCTCTAGGTAGTGTAGACATTTTCACAATATTGGTTCTTCCAATCCATGACCATGGAACGTTTTTCCATTTCTTTGTGTCTTCCTCAATTTCTTTCATGAGTGTTCTATAGTTTTCTGAGTACAGATCCTTTGCCTCTTTGGTTAGATTTATTCCTAGGTATCTTATGGTTTTGGGTGCAATTGTAAATGGGATCGACTCCTTAATTTCTCTTTCTTCTGTCTTGTTGGTGTATAGAAATGCAACTGATTTCTGTGCATTGATTTTATATCCTGCCACTTTACTGAATTCCTGTCTGAGTTCTAGCAGTTTTGTGGTGGAGTCTTTTGGGTTTTCCACATAAAGTATCATATCATCTGCAAAGAATGAGAGCTTGACTTCTTCTTTGCCAATTCAGATGCCTTTTATTTCTTTTTGTTGTCTGATTGCTCAGGCTACAACTTCTAGTAGTATGTTGAACAGCAGTGGTGACAGTGGACATCCCTGCCATGTTCCTGACCTTAGGGGAAAAGATCTCAGTTTTTCCCCATGGAGTATGATATTCCCTGTGAGTTTTTCATACATGGCTTTTATGATATTGAGGTATGTACCCTCTATCCCTACACTGTGAAGAGTTTTAATCAAGAAAGGATGCTGTACTTTGTCAAATGCTTTTTATGCATCTATTGAGAGTATCATATGGTTCTTATTCTTTCTTTTATTAATGTATTGTATCACACTGATTGATTTGTGGATGTTGAACCAAACTTGCAGCCCAGGAATAAATCCCACTTGGTCGTAGTGAATAATCCTTTTAATGTACTGTTGGATCCTAGTGGCTAGTATTTTGGTGAGAATTTTTGCATCCATGTTCATCAGGGATATTTGTCTGTAGTTCTCCTTTTTGACGGTATCTTTGTCTGGTTTTGGGATCAAGGTAATGCTGGCCTCGTAAAATGAGTTTGGAAGTCCTCCTTCCATTTCTATTCCTTGAAACAGCTTCAGAAGAATAGGTATTAAAGAATTCCCCAAGGAAGACATCCGGCCCTGGGCTCTTGTTTGTTGGGAGATTTTTGATCACTGCTTCAATTTCCTTAGTGGTTATAGGTCTGTTCAGGTTTTCTATTTCTTCCTGGTTCAGTTTTGGTAGTTGATACATCTCTAGGAATGCATCCATTTCTTCCAGATTATCTAATTTGCCGGCATATAGTTGCCCATAATATGTTCTTATAATTGTATTTCTTTGGTGTTGGTTTGACCTCTCCCCTTTCATTCATGATTTTATTTATTTGGGTCCTTTCTCTTTTCTTTTTGATAAGTCTGACCAGGGGTTTATCGATCTTATTTATTCTTTCAAAGAACAAGCTCCTATTTTTGTTGATCTGTTCGACTATTCTTTTGGTTTATATTTCATTTATTTCTGCTCTGATCTATATTATTTCTCTTCTCCTGTTGGTTTTAGGCTTTATTTGCTGTTCTTTCTCCAGCTCCTTTAGGTGTAAGGTTAGGTTGTCTATTTGAAACCTTTCTTGTGTCTTGAGAAAGGCTTGTATTGCTATATACATTCCTCTTAGGACAGCCTTTGCTCTATGCCAAAGATTTTGAACACTTGTGTTTTCATTTTCGTTGGTTTCCATGAATTTTTTAAATTCTTCTTTAATTTCCTTGTGGACCCATTCATTCTTTAGTAGGATGCTCTTTAGCCTCCATGTATTTGAGTTCCTTCTGAATTTCCTCTTGTGACTGAGTTCCAGTTTCAAAGCACTGTGGTCTGAAAATATGCAGGGAATAATCCCAATCTTTTGGTATCGGTTGAGACCTGATGTGTGACCCAGGATGTAATCTATTCTGGAGAATGTTACATGTGTACTAGAGAAGAATGTGTAGTCTGATGCTTTGGGATGGAATGCTCTGAATATATCTGTGAAGTCCATCTGGTCCAGTGTGTCATTTAAAGCCTTATTTCCCCGCTGATCTTTTGCTTAGATAATCTGTCCATTTCAGTGAGGGGGGTGTTAAAGTCCCCTACTATTATTGTATTATTGTTGATGTGTTTCTTTGATTTTATTAATTGGCTTATATAATTGGCTGCTCCCATTTTAGGGGTATAGATATTTACAAATGTTAGATCTTCTTGTTGGGTAGACCCTTTAAGTAGGATATAGTGTCCTTCCTCATCTCTTATTACAGTCTTTGGTTTAAAATCTTAT
>NW_027816342.1:0-277 GCF_054177405.1 Leptonychotes weddellii | reverse complement strand
ACCTTTTTTAAAAATAAAAAATTCAGTTATTTATTTTACAGAGAGTGTGTGTGTGCAAGCAGGGGAGGGGCAGAGGGAGAGAGAGAGAGAG
This sequence comes from Leptonychotes weddellii, assembly GCF_054177405.1. Taxonomy (NCBI): domain Eukaryota; kingdom Metazoa; phylum Chordata; class Mammalia; order Carnivora; family Phocidae; genus Leptonychotes; species Leptonychotes weddellii. The sequence continues at coordinate 186 of NW_027816342.1, read as the reverse complement.
AGGGGAAGCAGACTTCCCCCAGTCTCACAACCCTGAGATCAGGACCTGAGCCGAAACCAAGAGTCTGCGGCTTAACAGACTAAGACATCCAGGCGCCCCTACATATACCTTTATGTATTATTTATCATAAGCTTCAGGAGAGCCCTTCTCCTGACAGCCTAGGAACCTTTGGTGCTTATTCTAATA
>NW_027816341.1:0-277 GCF_054177405.1 Leptonychotes weddellii | reverse complement strand
CATCAACTCATAATAAATAACGAAGTATGTTTTGATCATTTTTCTCTTGGACCCATATTTCATGAGAAAATCATAGCTTCCATTATTAAATCAAATAAAGACTAATAATAAAAATGTTCAGAAAATGCTACCACTTACTAAGCACCCCACTAAGTTCTAAGCACTGTGCTAAATCCTTTATCGTACTTACCTTGTTTTACTGTAACAATAAATCTATGAGATAGGAACTGGCATATCCACTTTCACAGAGGAGGAAACCAAGATGTGAAATAACATG
>NW_027816340.1:0-277 GCF_054177405.1 Leptonychotes weddellii | reverse complement strand
AGAAATTTTCAATATATATATATCTATATATATATCTATATATATCTCTCTATATATCTCTATGTATCTATATATATCTATATATATATACCTGGAGGAATTCATCACTGGCAGACCTGCACTACAAGAATTGTTAAGGGAACCATTAGGCAGAAGGAAAATGATGCCAATGAATATCTGGATCTACACAGGGAAATTAGAGTACTGGAAATGGTAACTCTGAGGATAAATATGCCTTTTTTTCATATTGTTTAAATATCTCCTAAGATAATTAATG
>NW_027816339.1:0-277 GCF_054177405.1 Leptonychotes weddellii | reverse complement strand
AGTCCTGGATGAGCAAAAGTTTTTAATTTTGAGGAAGCCCAATTTATAAATTCTTTCTTTTATGGTTATTGATGTCTATATTCAGTCTAAGAAAACTGCTTATCTCCAAATTGCAATGATACTAATAGTATAAAGAGTGATAATGATTAATAGTTTTAGCTTTTACTTTGAGACCATGAGTCACTGTAAATTAATGTTTATGTATTAGGTAAAGTACAGGTCAGAGTGCATTTTTTCCCCATATATTTAGTTGTTCATAATTTGTTAAGAAGATATT
>NW_027816338.1:0-277 GCF_054177405.1 Leptonychotes weddellii | reverse complement strand
TCCAAGAAGATATACAAATGGCCAACAAGCACATGAAAAGATGCTCAACGTCATTAGTTACTAGGGAAACGCAAATCCAAACCACAATAAGGTATCACTTCACACTCACTAGGCTTAGCCAAAAAACAAAACAGAACAGAAATTAACATGTGCTGGAGAGAATATGGAGAAACTGGAACCCTCATACTTTTTTTTTTTTAATTTTATTATGTTATGTTAGTCACCATACAATACATCATTGGTTTTTGATGTGGTGATCCACGATCCATTGTTTTCA
>NW_027816337.1:0-277 GCF_054177405.1 Leptonychotes weddellii | reverse complement strand
GAATGTTCTTTTCCCGGTCTCACCTATGTTGAGTACAATGAAACAAATGAACTATATATTTTTTTTATTTTTTTTTTATTTTTTTTTAAAGATTTTATTTATTTATTTGAGAGAGAGAGAATGAGAGACAGAGAGCACGAGAGGGAAGAGGGCAGAGGGAGAAGCAGACCCCCCGCTGAGCAGGGAGCCCGATGTGGGATTCGATCCCGGGACTCCAGGATCATGACCTGAGCCGAAGGCAGTCGCTTAACCAACTGAGCCACCCAGACACCCCAAA
>NW_027816336.1:0-277 GCF_054177405.1 Leptonychotes weddellii | reverse complement strand
ATCACCACATCAAAAACCAATGATGTATTGTATGGTGACTAACATAACATAATAAAATACAAAAAAAAAAATTTTTTTAAAAAATCAAGGTTTGCAGTATTTGCCTTGACATGAACAATGTTGGAAAGCACTGTGACATTAAGATACAGTAAAGACTAAGGCTTTTAGAAACGTCACTGTTGAGTGAGTGAGATAGACACTTAAGCAAATAACTATAGTTAGTAAAAGGCAATTTAATAAGTGCTAAAAAAAAAAAGAAATATGAACAGATGACAGC
>NW_027816335.1:0-277 GCF_054177405.1 Leptonychotes weddellii | reverse complement strand
GACCTCATTCATTTGCAGCAATGTTTCTTTTCTAACAGAATATAAACCCATAAGTTCTCCTCTCTGTTCACCATTACGTGTGGCACACAGATTCGGTCATGCGAGATTTCCTAGAGTTCAGTAGTAAGTATTGACTTAGAAGTATGTTATCAAAAAAAAAAAAAAAAAAGAAGTATGTTATCAGATTTTGGAGTACCTTTGGTTGTGTTGCGAAGAAGTACTTCTTTAATTTCATGTGTTCAGAGAACTTCGTCTGCAGGAAACTAAGGATTGGGGT
>NW_027816334.1:0-277 GCF_054177405.1 Leptonychotes weddellii | reverse complement strand
AACAAATAATCAAGTCAAAAAATGGGCAGAAGACATGAACAGACACTTCTCCAAAGAAGACATACAAATGGCTAACACACATGAAAAAATGTTCAACATCATTAGCCATCAGGGAAATTCAAATCAAAACCACATTGAGATACCATCTTACACCAGTTATAATGGCAAAAATTAACAAGGCAGGAAACAATAAGTGTTGGAGAGGATGTGGAGAAAGGGGAAGGCAAGTTGGTACAGCCACTTTGGAAAACAGAATGGAGGTTCCTCAAGAAGTTAA
>NW_027816333.1:0-277 GCF_054177405.1 Leptonychotes weddellii | reverse complement strand
CTGTACAATTCCACATTGCCTTCAGTACTGCCTGAGGGCTCCGGTTACTCCTCATTCTTGCCAGAACTTGGTACTGCCGGTATTTTTTCTTTTACTTTTAGCCATTCTAATGGGTGTGTCATGGTATCTCATGTGGTTTTAACTTCATAATGACTGAGACTGAGTGTCGTTTCCCATGTTATTTGCCATCTGTGTGTACCTCACTGGAAAAGTGTCACATCTCTTGACCATTTTTTAAATGGATTATCTTATTATTGAATTTTGACAGTGTTTTACA
>NW_027816332.1:0-2685 GCF_054177405.1 Leptonychotes weddellii | reverse complement strand
AACCAATCTTTGATAGGCTGACCCACAACAGGCAATTCTTTAACCGCATCAGGCAAGTCTAAATAACCTGCTTTGATACGATATAAGATGGTGCTATATAGGTTTAAGGTCTCTTGTTGCAATATAAACAAACCGATGACTAGGGGGATACCTATCATGAGGCAAATAGTAACGGTCATGATACTTGCGCTAAAATTAGAGCTAAACTTTACCTTTTTATAAAAAAAAGTATAAATAGGAAAGGTAACATAGGCAAGTATGGCCGCCCAAAGTGCAGGTACAATAAAAAACTGTACGACTCGAAAGCAAAGCACAATTAAAATGACGAGTAACGTAATCGTTAATAAACGTTGGGTGATTTGCTCACGTGTGAAAGTTTGCATCATTGTTCAGATTACCAAAAATTAAAAGTGCCAAAAATTGAGAGTACCAAAAATTGAGAGTGTCAATGTTTATGATTAGTCATCGTTTATGATTAGTCGTCGTCATAAGTAGTCATTATAGATGACTATTGTATATCGCTATTGTACATCGCTATTGCCTATTACTATTATTTATCACCACTATTCATCACCATTACAAATATTATGATGCTCGCTAGCGCCTATTTATTATGAAGTAAGATAGGTATAAAAAGTAATGTTAACTTGTAAATTGCTGGGTATAAAAAAGTAGGCATAAAGTAGGTATATCGCAAGTATCGCCTTAGCAATCGGTAATCATAATTAAGACACCCATCAAAAGTCAACTTAAATGAGCTAACTTGATATAACTGATAGATAACCCAATATAAAAGTTATAGCATTGACTGTTAATTGTCTTAAAATATTATTTTTTAGGTTTGGGATAAGGTCAAATGTTCTAATTATAAGCAGTTATAAATAGTTATAAGGATAGTCTAATGAGTGATAAAAACTTTGTCGTAACGGTCTTGCTATGTTTTTTCTTTGGCGTACTAGGCATACATCGCTTTTACGTGGGTAAAATAGGGACAGGTATCCTGCAACTGCTGACTGGCGGCGGGCTAGGTATTTGGTGGATTATAGACTTGATATTTATTATTATGGGTAAGTTTACAGATAGCCGAGGTAGAGTCATTGTCCAGCAGGGTTAGATGCTATGCGATACACCGCTTTAAGTGCTGACAAATTTGAGTGCTAATAAAAAGATTTAATATCATTATATTAGAGTTCTCATTGCAAGAGGATATATTGCAAGACGTACGTTAAATCAATATTTCAGATCAGGACTTCAAAACAGTACATCTAAGTAGAAGTACATTTAAAAAGCAATATATATAAACAGTAATAAGCTTAGAGAATAGAAGCCAACCATAACCTTAGCTTAAGCGACCATTCAGGTTGCACCCCTGTTAACCCTTGCGTCATTCTCCCTTGCTCAATTATCACATATGAGGGCGTAACTTGCCCTTGCCACGCTGCAAACAGCTCGCCATTTTCGTCATTAATCGTTGTAAATTGTAAATCGTGATTTTTAAGATAGGCATCTACTTGACCGTTATCACCTGAACTCACCGCAATCGTTATTACCGAATAGGCGCTATTTTGTGCCAACGAATTGACTTTAGGCGAGGTAATTTTGCAAACGCCGCACCAACTGCCCCAAAAATATACCAAAACAGGGGAGGCTTGACTCATTTTGTCTATATCTATCAATTGACCTTGATGGTCTGTTAATTGCAACGATGGGTTGGCGGGCATAATGGGTTTGCGCCACCAGTTTATGACGCTATAAATTGTTATAAATACAAGTGCATATATTAATAGGGTGCGCAGGCGTGAATACCAATTTTGCTGGTGTGCTGCTTTATTCTGCGCTTTATCGGCTGTAACTTTTAAGTTCATAATTAACGGCTTTAACTAAAATTTATAAGACGCTTAAGGGATTTGCAGTTAATTAGGTGTTTGAAATAACACTAATTTTACGCAAGATTACAAAAACCTAGCATAGGATACAGCGTACCGCTATACGTTAGCATTGGCAAATATTAAGATGATTTAACTTTAATAACAGTTAACTCATTCATAAGTAAATTTTAATTAAATGTTTACTCTACATCTTAGTGTAACGCCTTATCTTACTGCAAATATAAATCGTAAAATTAACCATCTTAATTCTTAAACACAATCCTTAATTAACGGTGGCTGTCTCGTGACTCATAGTGCTTTAAATAACATCCCTTTACTCAAAGTAAATTTTGCTGACCTTGTTTCAAGAAATTATACCGCGATAGATAAGTCGGGGGCTAAGTATGGGTCAAATAAACCATCTAAGCCCGCTAAGAATTTAGAACCTGTTACGCCTAATGCTATACCTGTAAACGATATTACTATCTGTTATCAAATTATGACCCGTGCTGAGCCTGTTGCTATGGTGCAAGCCACCATTCAATCGCTTATCAATATTAAAGCGCCGCAAGATGAGATTATTATTGTTGATAATAATCATAGCGATAAATCTTTGTATCAGCCTTTAGAACAATTTTGTAATGCGTTAGATGATAATTTAAACGTACATTTTTACCATGAGGATTATATCGCAGGCTTTAAAGCAGGTGCGCTTAATTTGGCGCTAAGCTATATGAATGAGCGCTGTAATTATATCGTAGTGGTGGACAGTGATTATCAAGCCAAACCTTATGCTAGAGCGCGGATTGTGTCGGCA
>NW_027816331.1:0-277 GCF_054177405.1 Leptonychotes weddellii | reverse complement strand
ATCTGGGGGTGTCTTTGGTTCTAAAATGAGTCTCTTGCAGACAGCATATTGATGGGTCTTGTTTTTTAATCCAGTCTATTAGCCTGTGTCTTTTGATTGGGGCATTTAGCCCATTTACATTCAGGGTAACTATTGAAAGATAAAAAGTCAATTTTATTTTATGACAATTTTTAAAATAAAATTTAAATACTGAAGGGAAGCAAAAATAATCAAAACCCAGGACTCCTCTGGGACCTTCAGCCTCTTTTCCTGTTTGCTCAGTGAGAGGTCCCTCAGA
>NW_027816330.1:0-277 GCF_054177405.1 Leptonychotes weddellii | reverse complement strand
TGTAGGTGTTCAGAATGGTTTGATCCCTATCCAGCTGAATTCCTGAGAGGAGATGAAATCCAGGTCTCCTACTCCTCCGCCATCTTGCTCCGCCCCCCCCAAATGTGAAAGATTTTGAGTAATCCTTGTAAATAACAGTTTTGCAGTTTGGGCTGGTGGCTGCAAGGCTGTTCATTGGTTTGGAATGGCTAGAATTGTAAATGGATACAAGTTGTATTGTAATAGTGTAGCTTTTGGATAAGGCTACCTAAATCTAGATGTGTCTTCTGCTACCAAG
>NW_027816329.1:0-277 GCF_054177405.1 Leptonychotes weddellii | reverse complement strand
CCACATCTTTGCCAATATTTTTTATTGTCTGCTTTTTTAGCCATGTTGGTGGTGTGAGGTGGCATCTTGTTGTGGTTTGACATTTCTCTAGTGACTAATGATGTTGATCCATTTGTGTATCTCAGGTACTTTCCGTTTGTATATCATGGGAGAAATACCTATTTATATCCTTTGCCCATTTTTTGTGTTGTTTTTTTTTATTCTTATGTTAATCCCCATACATTACATCATTAGTTTTAGATGAAGTGTTCCATGATTCATTGTTTGTGCATAACAC
>NW_027816328.1:0-277 GCF_054177405.1 Leptonychotes weddellii | reverse complement strand
GGTGCCTGGGTGGCTCAGTTGGTTAAGCGACTGCCTTCGGCTCAGGTCATGATCCTGGAGTCCCTGGATCGAGTCCCACATCGGGCTCCCTGCTCGGCAGGGAGTCTGCTTCTCCCTCTGACCCTCCCCCCTCTCATGTGCTTGCTCTCTCTCATTCTCTCTCTCAAATAAATAAATAAAATCTTAAAAAAAAAAAAAAGAATTTCATGTGCCTCATTCTGTCTCTTCTCTCCTTCTGGAACTCCAGTTATGTATGCATTTTACCATTTGATGTTGT
>NW_027816327.1:0-277 GCF_054177405.1 Leptonychotes weddellii | reverse complement strand
TGGGGAAGGAAGGAGCTCCATCAGCACACGAACCCCCAAGCCAGCAAGACGGTGCTGGACGAGAACGCTCACAGCCCCAGGCAGCTCCTGTGGCGTGGGGACCCAGAGCCAAGGGCACCAGGACAGCGGCCCGGACTGGGGCGTCCCGTCTGCCAGGCAGAAAGGCATTAATAGGACATTTGGGGTGCTACACGTGGAACCACGGTCGCCCCCAACCCCTGCGCTGCTTCTCCAAGAAGAACGAAGGCTTCATGAAGGGCCCCAAGGGTCACAAGCC
>NW_027816326.1:0-277 GCF_054177405.1 Leptonychotes weddellii | reverse complement strand
CAAGCAGCTTTACTGTCTCCATAAAGTCAATGTTAGTTCCTTAGAGCTTGCTGGTCAAATCTGAGTATATACAGATATATATCTCTTTCAAATATGACCTTGCAGTCAGAGTCTTAGTAATCTAACCAATGTTTCCAGTTATATCTCGTTACAAGGAAAACAGAATCTTAGGAAACTTATGCTAATAAAGACATTGCCATCAATGTATAAGAATGCTCCCTGATGGTCTCTGAGTTTTGAAGGGATCAAGTATGGAGAAAAAATAAATAGTTTCATT
>NW_027816325.1:0-277 GCF_054177405.1 Leptonychotes weddellii | reverse complement strand
TCTTCTGCATGTGGCTGTCCAATGTTCCCAACACCATTTGTTGAAGACATTGTCCTTTTTCCATTGCATATTCTTTCCTGCTTTGTTGAAGATTAGTTGACCATAGAATTGAGGATCTATTTCGGGTTCTCTATTTTGTTCCATTAATCTATGTGTCCATTGTCTGTTTTTGTGACAGTACCATACTGTCTTGATGATAACAGCTTTGCAATAGAGCTTGAAGTCAGGAACTGTGATGTGCCCAGCTTTGGTTTTCTTTTTTAACATTCCTTTGGCT
>NW_027816324.1:0-277 GCF_054177405.1 Leptonychotes weddellii | reverse complement strand
GATTATAAGTAACATTTATTTCCTTCTTTTTTTAAATTTTCCTTCTTTAATGCCTCTGTCTCCCTCCCTCCTCAAGCACCCGATGAGGTGGCCTCCCCTATGCTTCCTTAACCTCCCACCATGAACATGTGTTGCCTTTATATTAGAAGAGAAAGTGCATTTTTGAAGATCGAGAGCAGGTAAGGCAGGGTTAAAAGACGTGGGTTTGAATCCTATCTTCTCTCCAGTCAACAGGCTTGAAAAGCCTCTGTTCTCTGGGGGCCCTTTTCCCAGACTT
>NW_027816323.1:0-277 GCF_054177405.1 Leptonychotes weddellii | reverse complement strand
TATTTACTTATTTATTTGAGAGAGAGAGCACGAGAGAGCACGAGCAGGGTGAGGGGCAGAGGGAGAGGGAGAAGCAGGCTCCCCACTGAGCAGGGAGCCCGATGCGGGGCTCCATCCCAGGACCCTGAGGTCGTGACCTGAGCTGAAGGCAGATGCTTAACAGACTGAGCCGCCCAGGCGCCTCTGCAGTTCTTTTAAATGCCACGAAGCTGTCATCGAGACTGCCCATTGGTACATCATGTAAATTTTTGATAGTCACATTATTTTCTTCAGTGTT
>NW_027816322.1:0-277 GCF_054177405.1 Leptonychotes weddellii | reverse complement strand
ACATTCGTTGAATGAATATTGAATATACACATCAATTAATTTGGCATCAGTTTTAGCTTGATGCCAAGCCAGCTTCTAGGGATTATTGTCATCCCCATTAAGTGTTCCCATTCGCACTTAAGGATGACTAGAACTACCTCCTTCTATAGTCTGAACTTGGTCAGATGTTGTAAGCTGTATTCATCATTTAATCTTAAAAGGAAAAATATAGGGCGCCTGGGTGGCTCAGTCGGTTAAGCGACTGCCTTCGGCTCAGGTCATGATCCTGGAGTCCCGG
>NW_027816321.1:0-2685 GCF_054177405.1 Leptonychotes weddellii | reverse complement strand
TTTTTTTTTTCTTAACATATATTGCATTATTTGTTTCAGAGGTACAGATCTGAGAGTCAACCCAATATATTCTAATAAGAAAATGTACCGATTGAATGATCCCATAGTGACTAGAGCTCTTTATTGACCAAAAGAAGCAGGTTGGAGACAGAGGCACCTCTGTCCAAGGTAGCCTCTTAAAAAGTCCTTTAAAAAATGAGGTAAACAGGGCTACCTGGGTGGTTCATTTGGTTAAGTGTCTGCCTTTGGCTCAGATCATGATCCCAGAGTCTGAGATGGAGCCTTGCTTTGGGCTTGCTGCTCAGTGGAGAGTCGTTTCTCCCCCTGCCCTTCCCCCTGACTCATGTGCTCACTTGTTCTCTCTCTCAGATAAATAAGTAAATAAATCTTAAAAAAAAAGAAAAGAAAAAATGAGGTAAACATAATGAAATATTTGAGGTTATTTTCTCTAATAGATAGAAATGTTTAGGTAGAACAGATGACAGGGCGAAGCAGCAGCAAACTTGCCCTCATGGTGAAATTCATTCCTGTTTTGTTTTGCCCCTTCAGCAGTTCTGAGAACCTCCTAATGCTAGAGGGAAGACAGCTACCATCTTTGCTAGGATAGAAAAAGTAGACAGAAGTCTCAGGGACAAAGAGCTTGGTCGGGGTTAGGCTTTGCTGACTGGTGCTTCAGTGGGGGCAACCCCCTGGTGGCAGCCACAGATGGTTCTGAGGTTGAGTGGACTGGGAAATTGATTCAAGAAGCCTGGAGATTCCTTCCTCCAAACTTATCTTTTGAAGGACAAAAGTACGGGAGACATAATAGCACTGATAAGCAGATCTGACACTCAGCAGGTGCTCCTGTGGTCTACTTGGTCTACTTGTTAAAAGAATGAGATTCCCCAAGACCCTCGGGTCAACCTGGCTTTCCTCAAGACCTTGCCTGACCCACCCCACACCAATTGTCTGAAAGGGGCCCTGGGGTCCATTTTCCTTGTTTAGTGTTGAAGTTGGTGCTTCTTCCACATGGTTAAGGACTTGGGACATGAGTCCTTGGGGGAGCTGGTATTTGGATGGATTGAAGAGGAGGAGGTGAATAAGGGAGGACAAGGACATTTACATTCAGAAAGAGATTGATAGAAAAGTGAAAAAAGGTTGAGAGCTCCTAATGTTGATTTACTTGAAACCTGGACTCTATGGTGCCAGTCTGAACTTACAGCAAAGGCTAGTCGAGGAGAGCCTCATTCTCAACGTTCCCATAGTGCAAGTGTGGGAAGAATCTGGAGTCTCCCAGATATGCAGGAAAGGGGCTCTTTGCTGGGCTGTGTTGGGTGAACTTGCCAATGTCTGTGTCTGCAGGTTCCCATCTCCCATGGTGAGGAGCAAACTGCTAGAAGGGAAAGAGGAAAGAAAAAAGAGGAATGAGGATAAAGAGCAGTGACAGGAAAGGAGAACAGATTCTAGGCAGAGGGACCTGGGGCATGTCCTTCTGGAATAAGGATGAGGATGAAGAGGACACATGCTATAAAGGGGAAAGAAGGAAGGAAGTGGAATGATGTAGAAATGACAGGTGGGTGGAGAGGTGGGAAAGGAAGGGATTCTATAGGGAAACCTTAAAACTAGAATGATGATATTTACCACGTGTTAAACTATAGAATAGTTTATATATTATATATATATTATATATATATATTATATATAGAGACAGCCCTAAGCTGGTCTCTATGTCTGGGACTCTGAAAGGGAAGCCAGCATTTTGACAGAACAAATTAAGTTAGAGAGCTGAATCAAGTGCTGGAAAAAGCATTGGGTTTGGGGTCTCATTTTCATCTCTGCCACTGACCAGATGCATGAAACTTGCCTTGCTCATGTCACATGGCTGTGGGCAGGATCACACAAGAGAACATAGGGGAAGGTTCTTCAAAGCAAAGTGCTTTATCAATATAAGCTTATAGTATATCCGAAGTAGGTATTTTTTGCACACATGTAAGTCATTTTCCCAAATATGAAGAAATTGGATTCCTAGAAGATTATTTCTGCAATTTCACCACTCTTCCCCAAACATAACTCTTTCCTCTTTGTCAAGTTGAACACCTGCATGTAACAGTTGTTAGCAGAGCCCAGACACTTTCAGGCTGTCACCGCCAGGTCACAGTGCATCAAGATAAATGACCCCAAGAGTCTTCCACTTACAGATGCCTCTCACAGTACCAACCACTTCTCCCAGGACACTGTCTGCAAAGGTTGGATGAGCCGTCATAGAAAAGATAATTCCAACTTTTTGAGGAACCTCCATACTGTTTTCCAGAGTGGCTGCACCAGCTTGCATTCCCACCAACAGAGTAGGAGGGTTCCCCTTTCTCCGCATCCCCACCAACATCTGTCATTTCCTGACTTGTTAATTTTAGCCATTCTGACTGGTGTGAGGTGGTATCTCATTGAGGTTTTGATTTGGATTTCCCTGATGCCGAGCGATATTGAGCACTTTTTCATGTGTCTGTGAGCTACCATATGATCCAGCAATTGCACTACTGGGTATTTACCCCAAAGATACAAAAGTAGGGATCTGAAAGGGTACGTGCACCCCGATGTTTATAGCAGCAATGTCCACAATAGCCAAACTGTGGAAAGAGCCAAGATGTCCATTGACAGATGAATGGATAAAGAAGAGGTGGTATATATACAATGGAATATTATGCAGCC
>NW_027816320.1:0-277 GCF_054177405.1 Leptonychotes weddellii | reverse complement strand
CACCTTCAGGGAGTTTCCTGGGCAACTGGCATTTGTGCAGCTGTGTTACTAATCTCACAACAGTGACACACCTCACTCTACTCCAGAAAAGGAAAGGACTCCAGACTATCTGCTCAAGTCCCTAGCCTCATCCAGCAGGTGTTGCTGCTACAAATACCTGCTTCAGTCCTTCAAGAGCTTGAAGCCTTTCCTAGGTCCTGCAGCTGGGAAGGGGAAGCACAGGGACTCTGACCATGGCCAACTGTCTCTAGGAACTGTGCTCTTTTTTTTTTTTTTT
>NW_027816319.1:0-277 GCF_054177405.1 Leptonychotes weddellii | reverse complement strand
CCTGGGTGGCTCAGTTGGTTAAGTGTCTGCCTTCGGCTTGGGTCATGATTTCAGGGTCCTGGGATCGAGCCCCGCATAGGGTTCCCTGCTCAGCGGGGAGCCCGTTTCTCCCTCTCCTCCTCACCTGTGCTCTCTGTCTCTCAAATAATTAAAATCTTAAAAAAAAAAAAAAAAAAGACCAAAGGGCATTCTCTTTAAAATAGTTCAAAAACAGACTCTAAGAACAGTTTGTGATGATGCCTTCTTTCTTGAGTATAATTATTATTTTTACCCATAC
>NW_027816318.1:0-277 GCF_054177405.1 Leptonychotes weddellii | reverse complement strand
CCCTCCTTCACTGGCCATGACACTGTCTCACCTTCCTGCCTCTTAGTCCAGAGCCCAGGGCTTGTCCTTGGACTCCATTTCTATCCACACTCAGTGTCTCAGGGATCTGTTCCTGTCTCAGGGGTTTAAACACCATCCGTGGGCACAAGGTGCCTGTGCAGAGACCCACCTCTCTGTCACGCTGTCTACAGGACACTGCTAATGTCACATGCCCAAAGCAGAACCCCCAGGCTTTCCAGGCCCTACCCTACTCCTCCCATGGTCTCTGCCATCAGTC
>NW_027816317.1:0-277 GCF_054177405.1 Leptonychotes weddellii | reverse complement strand
GAACAGAAGGAGGGAGAGAGAGAGGGAAGGAAAAAAAGGAAGGAAGGAAGGAAGGGAGGAAGGAAGGAAGGAACGGAAGGAAGGAAGGAAGGAAGGAAGGAAGGAAGGGACACAGACTGAAACCAGCGCTGTGCTCTTTCCATAGTACCAACATTTTGGAGGAATCGTGCTTGGACTTATATTTTGCCAAAGCACTGATTGTATCTTACTTTGTATCCCCAGATTATGGCCAAGAGCCTCAAAGTAGGGTTTTTTATGTCCCAAATTGCACCGATTT
>NW_027816316.1:0-277 GCF_054177405.1 Leptonychotes weddellii | reverse complement strand
CAGTTGCATCTCTGTGCCCCAGAGAATTGTTGCCCTGCAGCTGTAACTATGAAACAAATATCTAGATACTGGGGAGAAGTAAAAAGGATGGAGGAGAGAAATGACCTCTTCCCTCTGCCCACAATATGACAAATGTCATCTCCAGGACCTGAAGTAGACTGGATTCACTTTTACTATAATATTTCAATCCATTTGAGGGTGCCTGGGTGGCTCAGTTGGTTAAGCGACTGCCTTCGGCTCAGGTCATGATCCTGGAGTCCCGGGATCGAGTCCCGCA
>NW_027816315.1:0-277 GCF_054177405.1 Leptonychotes weddellii | reverse complement strand
TAATAAAAATCTGGACCTCTCCCCAGAAAAATGTACATATACAAAAAATTAGCACAAAATCTCAGAGTTCAAAAACACCTCTCTCCCCTAGATTAAGAAATCTTGTCTTATATCACATTATCCTGCACTGAATTCCACTAGACTGATTTTTTTTTTTTTAAGGTCAGAAGTAGCATCTTCTTTTTTTTTTTTTTATTCTATGTTAATCCCCATACATTACATCATTAGTTCTAGATGAAGTGTTCTATGATTCATTGTTTGTGCATAACACCCAGTG
>NW_027816314.1:0-277 GCF_054177405.1 Leptonychotes weddellii | reverse complement strand
GGAGCCCGATGCGGGACTCGATCCTGGGACTCCAGGATCATGACCTGAGCCGAAGGCAGTCGCTTAACCAACTGAGCCACCCAGGCGCCCCCATGTGTTTTTATTGGTAAGCCCCCAGTGGAGCCCCATAGCAGCTGAGCCACTGAATCATCCAGAACAGATGAGATTAATGACATCCTGACACAGCTTACTTCATCTTTATATCTAAACAGCTTTACTCTTAAGAACAGTTTCATTTTGTCATAAACAAGTATGTTTGAAATCATATCAAATCAGT
>NW_027816313.1:0-277 GCF_054177405.1 Leptonychotes weddellii | reverse complement strand
ATGCTCTGCAATTCTGTCTTCTCCTTCTTTGTCCGTTTCACTGCTTGTTAGCAGGGACAGAAGGAAGAGAGCAGGAGGAAAAGGTGAAATGCAAAACTGACCAAATTGATTACCCCTCCACACCTGCCATAAAAATTGGGTGGAGGAACTTGAAAGAGTGGCTTTAATGAGGTTCAGGGTCATGGGTGTTTCCATTGTCTACCCCCCCCAGAACAATAACCAAGATAAACCACAGAGGAGTTAACAGCTAGAAAAATAATAAGGGGGAAATAATGGT
>NW_027816312.1:0-277 GCF_054177405.1 Leptonychotes weddellii | reverse complement strand
AGTTCCAAACAGTATAAAAGGTATATCTAACCCAGGTTGCTGGAAATGTTTGGTGGATACACTGAGTTTATAAGACAATTTGAATGCATTGTGTATGTAGAAATGCAGGATAAGCAGTGTGTTTATATGTGTAGAAAAGTAAGTAAACATGCTATTTGAAAGAGAATTTTCCAGTCTTTAAGGTGAAGTGAAATGTCCTTAATTCCTCCCATGATACACTGATGCCTCATGGGGCTGCTGTCAACTACAATCTGTTTCTGTGATATTTTGTGTGGAT
>NW_027816311.1:0-2686 GCF_054177405.1 Leptonychotes weddellii | reverse complement strand
CGCCTGGAGGGTCTGTGGAGCCTTCCAGCCCCACCCTGCCAGCCCCCGGGGCCAGCGCTGGCTTTGTCCAGCAGCCAATGAGACACTGGGCACATTTGAGCACATAATGAGCACACTCTGAGGGTGGCAGCACATGATGACATCACGGCCCTCTCCTGGCCTCTCTTCCCAGTTGCCTAATGGGGTTGTCTTGGTACCCTCAGCCCGAGAACTCATGGCCCTGGGTTTGTAAATGGCTTTGAACTAAAGGTATAGATTCCAGAGGCGGTCGCGTGTGGCCCCCGTCCCTCAGGGGGACCCTCGAAACACACACGGGAGAGGACAGCTCCATGTGGGGTCATGGCTCGGAGGGGGCTTGTGGGATGAGGCTCCGACCAGGAAAGAGGAGGAGGGGCCGGCCCCATGCAAAACAGGCCGCGGGGAGGGGGGCCAATTATCCTAGCAAGCAAAAAAGCTGGGCTGGCTGGCTGCCGAATTAGCCGGGTAGCGTTGTGGCGTTTGAGGAGCCACTTCACTCCCTCGGCTTTTCCATCCTCATTTACATTTAGATGTGGCGGTCCCTTGGGCCCCCCACGGCCCTACTATCCTGTGAGCCTTTACATTTAACCAAGAGCCCTGGAGCCGCCCCCTGGGTCATCACTCTCCAGACTGTCATCCCCCTGGCCCCCCTGCAGACAGCACCTGTTTGCGGTCTCCCTTCTTCTTGCTTTCTGCCTCCCAATTTATCTCGGATCGATTGGTTCATACTAAGATGTTAATGGCTGGCTAGTTTCGGGAGTTTTTATCCAAGAGAAACTTGCATTTTTAAAGGGAACTCTGGGAGGGAGATAAGATCTTTAAGTCCAGAGGAAGGAGCTCTCTCTCTTATATGGGGGTGGGGGCCCTGGGGGGCATGCTGCACTGGGGTCCTCTGGTGACCCTGAACAAGGTCCTGAACGCCCCCCCCCCAGCAGTCACAGCGGTCAAACTGTGCCCTTGGGGATGTGGCTCGGCTCTAACCTGCCATTGTCCCTCCCAGTGGGAAGTGTGGCCACCTTCAGCGTGCATGGCCTCGGGCTGTGGTGGCTGCTGCGGGCTGGCAAGGAGGAGCTGGGTGGGACCCGCTTCTGTGCACAGGGGCTTCCCTCTTTTAAAGACCCGCCCTATCCTGAGACGACTGAATTGCAAGGGTGCGCTGCTTTGATGAGTTATGAAACAAAATTCAAACAACAGGGATTTCAAAATGACAGAACAAGTGCCCAGGAGACCACCCTGAAGGAGATTGCTTTCACTAATGCCCTTCTCAAGTCGGGGGGCGAGAAGCAGAGGCCCTCTCTGACACAGTTTGATAGACAATATTAGGCTTAGACCCGTGCCTCCGTCCTGAGCCCAGGAGGAAAGTGATGTGCCCACGGTCACCCACTTTGCTTACAAGGAGAAATAAGCCCGCACTCTCTGCCCTCCATATCTCTGCTCCATTCCCCAGACTTTAACATCTCTTTAAACATCTGATGAGTAAGTCAGCCCACATACTAAGCTGAGAACGTTTAGACTCCGAAGTCTTCTCTCCTGAGACACTCCTTAAAAAGTCTAAATGCAGGCAATTGTGTCCCACACTCTGACCTCCCACCTGCTCTGTGGACTTCTTGGAAGATTCAAAGAATTAATGGAATCAGGGCTTGCGAAAGGTGAGCGTTTTAGAATTCCTCCGTGCAGCGGGGCTGCGTTTGGCATTAGCCGTGCCCTTATTTCGTTTCCGCAGCACGTGGCCGGCACCCCCGCGGGCCAGCCTCCTTTCCTGTCCCCACAGAGCACCAGACACGAGGCCACATCACAGTGAGCCCCCGTCAGTCGCTGGGAGGCCCGAGGCAGAGTTGAGCGGGCACAGGTCTTGTCCCAAGCAGGGAGCCTCACCTCTCCCCCGATGCCCACCTCCGGGCCAACAGCAGCCCCACGCGTGTAGGACCTACCTCCTTGCCGCAAAGCCACACTTCTCAGCCCAGCATTTCTGCCTGGAGACTTGAAACCCCCCATGTGGCATAAAGAAAGCAAAGTGAGAAAGCCAGCCAGCTCACCCCGTTTGAAGCCGTGAGGGCAGTTGGGAGAGCATCCCACAGGCAGGCCGGAGGGTGGCCGGGGCAGAAGACAGGAGCTCGCCCCCCCCTTTCTCAAGTGGTGAGGGGCTCGGCCTAGAGCCTGCAGACGTTCAGAGGATACACCTGTGTGTGACACTGTTTCCCAGAATCAAAAGCGTCTTCACTGTTTCTTGCAGCTCGGAATGAACAGGAGGAACAAGAGGAGAAGAGAGAGATCAAGAGGAGGTTAACTCGAAAGGTGAGTGGCTTCTCCAGGTGGGAGCTGGGACAGGAGGGGGGGGGGCGCCGGGCAGCTCTCTCAGTGGTCCTGCTCCTTAGGCGTGAGAGCGAGCGGCTCTGGGCTCAGCAGGACCTCTCCTGGGGACGGTGGTCGGCTCAGTATCATGACCCACAGGGCCTTCTGGCTGGTGACATTCTGTCGCCTGATTTTGTGACACACACCCACCCCCAAGGAACTTGATGGCAGGTGCATTATATTTTCAATCACAGTGAATATTTTGTTTTTTTAAAAATTCACCAAATTCGGGCGCCTGGGTGGCTCAGTTGGTTAAGCGACTGCCTTCGGCTCAGGTCATGATCCTGGAGTCCCGGGATCGAGTCCCGCATCGGGC
>NW_027816310.1:0-277 GCF_054177405.1 Leptonychotes weddellii | reverse complement strand
TTTATATTCCCTCCACCCCCTTCTTCGGACCCCTTTCAGAGGATGTTTGGGGCTATCATTTTCCTGTTTATTTTTAATGTCACACTTTTCTTTCCTCTGCAATTGAAAGAGGACATTGAGAATGATACTTTCATCCAGTAGATTTTTCCTAGGCTATTTGATAAGATCTGTTTTAAAAAGAAAGGTTCACCGCCAAAGTCAGTTGCAATAATAACCATAAGAGTTTTAAAGTGACATTTGCTAATGCAAATTTTCCTATTGTGCAGTTTCTGAAATT
>NW_027816309.1:0-277 GCF_054177405.1 Leptonychotes weddellii | reverse complement strand
TACCCATTTGCAAGTTCTTCACTGGTCTCCCCATGTGCTCACAAGAAAAGCTGGGGACAGGGTGGTGAGAATGGTGTAGGTCATGGCCAGGGAACACGGAGTTTAGGGAGGCACCTCTCTTAGAGCAAGCCTGCTCTTTGTCTGGGGCGAGAGGTGACCTCATCCCTCAGGCTGCTCCCTGCAAACCCCACCCTGAGAAGTGGCCAGGAAAGGGGGCAAGAACCTTTGCTCGCATTCTTAGCACACCCAGGAAGAACATGGTGGGTCGCCTCTCCCA
>NW_027816308.1:0-277 GCF_054177405.1 Leptonychotes weddellii | reverse complement strand
TGTTGTTGTTGTTCAGCCAAACTGAAGTGTTCTGACTTTGAGGGAAGTAAGTAGGATGCAGACTACAAGGCCAGGTGAGGCTGGGTGGGGGATGGTGGGACTGGGTGGGGGGATGGGGAATCCAGGTGAGGCTGGGTGGGGGATGGTGGGACCGGGTGGGGGGCTGGTGGCCAGGAAGAACGCAGAGCAGGGGGAGGGAACAGAGGCGAGCTGGATGGGAAGGCCCACCTGCCCCTTCACTTTTTCTGGCTGTTGAGGCTGGACCCTTAGGGCCACC
>NW_027816307.1:0-277 GCF_054177405.1 Leptonychotes weddellii | reverse complement strand
CCTGGGTGGCTCAGTCGTTAAGCGTCTGCCTTCGGCTCAGGTCATGATCCCAGGGTCCTGGGATCGAGTCCCACATCGGGCTCCCTGCTCTGCGGGAAGCCTGCTTCTCCCTCTCCCACTCCCCCTGCTTGTGTTCCTGCTCTCGCTATGTCTCTCTCTCTGTCAAAAAAATAAATAAAATCTTTAAAAAAAAAAAAAAGAAAGCATGCTGTCAAGGCCCCAGAAAAGCTGAGTAGAATTTTATAATCTGGCTCCAGGGACATAAGGGGAATTTTAG
>NW_027816306.1:0-277 GCF_054177405.1 Leptonychotes weddellii | reverse complement strand
TAAATTTGGGGGGACTTCTGTTCCAGTGGTTTGTCTGTCTGTTCATGTTCCAGTTCATTGCTGTTTTTTTTTTTTTTTAAGATTTTATTTTATTTATTTTTTTAGAGAGCGAGAGAAAAACAGCATGAGAGGGGCAAGGGTCAGAGGGAGAAGCAGGCTCCCCGCTGAGCCGGGAGCCCGATGTGGGACTCGATCCCAGCACCCTGGGATCATGACCTGAGCCGAAGGCAGACGCTTAACCATCTGAGCCACCCAGACGCCCTCATTGCTGTTTTAA
>NW_027816305.1:0-277 GCF_054177405.1 Leptonychotes weddellii | reverse complement strand
CCAGAAACTATCTTTTAATGAAATGGCTGTCACCGGGGCGCCTGGGTGGCTCAGTCGTTAAGTGTCTGCCTTCGGCTCAGGTCATGATCCCAGGGTCCTGGGATGGAGCCCCGTGTCAGGATCCCTGCTCTGCAGGAAGCCTGCTTCTCCCTCTCCCACTCCTCCTGCTTATGTTCCCTCTCTCGCTGTCTCTATCAAATAAATAAATAAATAAAATCTTAAAAAAAAAAAGAAATGGCTGTCACCAAAGTTAATGATGATGCACATCATACAGGAT
>NW_027816304.1:0-277 GCF_054177405.1 Leptonychotes weddellii | reverse complement strand
GCAACTGTCTGAACAGAAAAGCGACCACTTTCTGGAAGGTAGGACGTGCGGAGAGGTGAATCCGAGGCAATAGACGGCGGGGGAGGGGGCCTCCGTCGGCCGCTTCTGGCAAGTGATAGAGCCACGGAGCACAAAATCGGAACTTTTAGAAGTCGGCTCCGCTGAGGGACGTCGCTCCAGTGGCTACGCGGGGGTGGAAACCTCGCAGGACAGTGTGGTCTCAGGACCCTCGGGGTCACAGAAAGACCAGGGGTGCCTGAGTGTGGCAGAGCTCCCA
>NW_027816303.1:0-277 GCF_054177405.1 Leptonychotes weddellii | reverse complement strand
CTGCTTGTGTTCCCTCTCTCGCTGTGTCTCTCTCTGTCAAATAAATAAATAAAATCTTTAAAAAAAAAATAAAAAAATAGGTATCAGTTTTGAGTATCTTCTAAAGAGAGGCATATGCTTATGTTCACATATTTGCTCTAAATCGTGTTTAATATTATAACAGATTGAAAAAAGCTAATGTAATGATTTATTAAATATGAATATAAAGGATGATTTATTGTGTTATAATGCGTATTTTAATAATCTAGTACATAAATGTGTGAATGTTTTCAAAATA
>NW_027816302.1:0-277 GCF_054177405.1 Leptonychotes weddellii | reverse complement strand
CACGTGGAGGAGGGCAGTTTTTAGGGACATTGTGGAGGGAGAAAAAGGACCAGTGAGCTTTGGAAGGGTAAGAAAACTAAGACTCAAAATGGACTCTGAATTGTTTTGATTGTGGGGTTGAGGGCCTATTAAATGCTATTACCAGAGATAGGAACATTCAGGAAGTGTGTTAATAAATGAAAGTTCAAATTATAAGAATCTTAAGTAATAGATTCTTAAATAGATTCTTGAGAGAATGAAAGAACAAATGCATGACTGTTAGAATTTAATAAAAGCT
>NW_027816301.1:0-277 GCF_054177405.1 Leptonychotes weddellii | reverse complement strand
ACAATATTCTCACTGACCTTCATTCATGTAAAAGAAATAATTATATCGGGATGGAGATCCATCTTCCATGCCAGCAAACCTCAAAAGAAAGCTAGGGTAGCAATTTTTATATCAGACAAATTAGATTTTAAACTAAAGTCTGTAATTAGAGACACAGAAGGACACTATATCATTCTTAAAGGGTCTATCCAACAAGAAGATCTAACAATTGTAAATACCTATGCTCCCAACATGGGAACAGCCATCTACATAAGCCAACTATTAACCAAAATAAAGA
>NW_027816300.1:0-2686 GCF_054177405.1 Leptonychotes weddellii | reverse complement strand
CACCCCCTCTCACTTAGGACAACACCCACCCCCTCTCACTTAGGACAACACCCAGCAGGGACCATTCACCCCCTCTCACTTAGGACAAAGGTGGATGAGAGAGGCTGCCCGGCCCCCCAGAATGGACGTCAGGACACAGTGTGTCCACAGTGAAAGTGTCCACAGTGTCCATAGTGAAACAGTCACAGCCCCAGTGATTGTTGGGGGTAAGCCGCCTGAGGCCCGTGCTGTCGTTGGCTGGCTGTGGGGTCCCGGACAGGTAAGTGTCTGAGCCCCTGTGGCCCCAGTTTCTTCCTCTACAAAGTGGTGGTCACAGGCTGTCTCTCACTGCACCCCATTCCTCCTTCCACTACAGTAGCATTGTGCCCAAGGGCTCCCCCCCCTCGGGACCTCTGTCTCCAGGCCACCCCCCACTTTCAATACCTAAGAGGGGCCTCATTTCTCCCCTCTCATTGGCTGGCGACCCCTCCCACCCAGGGGCCTTGAAAGCCTCCTCAAGTGCAGGCCCCTACCGCCCCTCCACTCTCCAGGGCACCTGCCCTTCCCGGCTTTTGGAGTCCCCCAGCCCTATCATGCTCAGGGCCCCAAACCTTCCCATGGCCCCCAAGGCTCCAAGCACCCCCCACCCCGCCCGCAGCCGCCCAGCCCGACAGACTCTTCCATTTCCCAAGCAGAAAACATTCACTGCAAGTTTACTGAGTGCCCGCCCTACTATGAGCAGAGCTCCGTTACAGGCTGCAGAATTCCCTGGTAAACGTGGGCTCCACTTCTGCACCCCCGTTCTTCGTTGTCAGAGCTCGGGCGGGGCCCTTAACTTCTCTGGGCCTCGACTTCCCCTTCTCGCTCGTGGACTAACCACCCCTCCTGGGTGGAAAAAGGAGCCCAGTCCAGGCTCCGGGGCTAACAGAGGCGGCGCCTGAGGCAGAGCGAGGCCAAGCGCTCGCGCTGGCTCCCACAGCCAGGCCTCCTTGCCGGCGGCCAGGTAGGTCAGCGCGCGGGTCGGGGCTCGGGGCACGGGACCGGCCGGCCGCAGCCGCATCCAGGCCCGGGCGGGTCGCCAGGTGAGCGCGCCCAGGAGCTCCAAACGCGTCGCCGGCGGCCTTGCGTCCACCCGGCGGACTTCGGGTCATGGAGCCGCGCGCGGGGGGCGCCACGGACCCTAGGGGGAGCAGAGGAGGTACGGGGGAGGGGGGGACTGGGCGCGTCCCTGCCACCCCTCGCCCCGTCTGTCTGCTCCTCACCTTTTCCTTCCGACAGGTGGTAAACAAAGCAGCCCTGGCGCCCAAGTGGCGGGCGGGCGGGCGGGGGGGCGCCGGGCGGCCGGCGTTGGGCTCGAGGTCCCCGACCCGCACCTGCACCCGCACCCGCACCCGCACCGCGGGGCTGCGCACCAGACCCGGGGGCTCTCAGGAGTCTCCGGGGAGATGTGCCACAGGGCTCTGCCTTGGGGTCACTGGGGACACCTGTGGGCACTCAGGGTCTGTAGTGAATTGCGGGGGGGGGTGGCGGTTAGGCGGGGGGGCCTCTGGGTATAAATGGAGGGGCAACTGGAGCTCCGTGGGCCATCAAGGTTGCCTAGGATATCTGGAAGGGGAATCGGGGTTGCCGGCGCCACAGCAGGGGCAGACCGTCCTCTGTCGGGACATCTGGGGGAATCGGGGTCCCTCTCGCTACTGTGCGGGAAGAGTTTGGAATCTGGGGTTATGAAGGGGCAGTCGGAGACCTCCAGAGATAGTCCCAGGGTGCTGGGAAGTGTCCAGGAATACTTCGGTCAGATAGCTCTCTCCAGGGATATCGTGGGCGCAGGCGGGGGTCCACGGGCATACCCGCGATGGTCGGGGGTCGCGGGAGTTGGGAGGGGCAGTGGGAGACCTCCGGAACTATCGAGAGAGTGCCCGGGGGGGCTCCGAAGATCTTGAGGGGCATTCTAGGTTTCGGACGTCGGGGAGCGTGGGGGTTCGCCGAGGCTCGGGCGGGTGCTGACCTGTTCTTTCCACCCGCGCAGGCCGGGGCCTTCCCCTGCGGGCGGGCCCCAGAGCCCGGCAGCTCCTGGCGCGGCTGGACGCGCGCCCCCTGGCGGCCCGAGCTGCGGCCGACGTGGCGGCGCTGGTACGCAGGACGGGCGCCACATTGCGCCTGCGCCCCAACGCGGGTGAGTGTCGGGGGCGGAGCGGGGCCTCCCGCGGGGCGCCGTCTGAGTGGAGCCGGATTCCGAAGTGGCGGACCCGGGATTGTTAGTTACTCCCCTGGGCGGGGCTAATGGGTGTGACTGGCGGCGGGGCGGGGCTTGGAGGGAGCTTCGAGGGGGCGGAGCCTTGGCGTTATCCTAGACTATTCCTCCAGGAGGTGACCCTGGGAAAGTTACTGCGTTGGGTGAATGTTGCATGGCTAGTTGTGGGTGCAGGGCTGGATGGTTATCCCTGTCACTGGGGCTTCGCAAGGCATTTCTGAGGAGGTGGGGCCTGGAGAGTGTTGGGGGCGGGCAGTTGGCTGAGGGGCGGGCCTGGAAAAAAAAATCCACTCTAGGGGGTGGAGCCTACAAACGCCAGGGGGAGGGATCGAAATGTCAGATATGGGTTGAAGTTTAGAGGCCAGTTAGAGGGCGGAGCCTGAAAAGTTCAGGAGCCCAATCATGGATTTGCACCCCCCTCTCCCCGCAGTGGGGGCCTAAGGATGTAATATGAGG
>NW_027816299.1:0-277 GCF_054177405.1 Leptonychotes weddellii | reverse complement strand
ATGCTAATATTCTGGTAGAATTATGTGACCTTTATTGCTCTGTGATCAAATGGTAAGTGTATTATTTAGAATGCTGTCGGCAGCAAGTAGTAGGAAACATAACTACGGGGGCGCCTGGGGGGCTCAGTTGGTTAAGCGTCTGCCTTCGGCTCAGGTCATGATCCCGGGGGTCCTGGGATCGAGCCCCACATCGGGCTCCATGCTCAGCAGGGAGTCTCCTTCCTCTCCCTCTGCTTCTCCTCCTGATCGTGCAAGTGCATCCTCTCTTTCTCTCTCA
>NW_027816298.1:0-277 GCF_054177405.1 Leptonychotes weddellii | reverse complement strand
AAAAAAAAAAAAAAAAAGAATTCTAAAATCTTTATAAAATGCAACTCCTGTAGAGGCCCTAGCCCTAAAATTCCCATTGTACAAGCTCTTCACCTCACCTCTAGGTGATTCATTGTGATAGTCATCACACCTCATGGTGTGAAGCCTTTGCTCCACAAAATGAATAGATGACCTGTTTTGATTAGAGGTGGGGGCATTTGGGATGCCTGGGTGGCTCAGTTGGTTAAGCGTCTGCCTTCGGCTCAAGTCATGATCCCAGGGTCCTGGGATCAAGCCT
>NW_027816297.1:0-277 GCF_054177405.1 Leptonychotes weddellii | reverse complement strand
TGTTCTGACTTCTATTCTCTTTTGTTAGATCATCAGTTTTTTTTAAGCATATGATCTGCCTTCCAATCTACTGAAGATAAGAAATTTATCACTTTTCCCATAGCATAACAAGTGTCATCAGATTTCCAACTTCAGTATTTATATGACAGTGCAAGGAGTCCCGTTTGTAAGACTCAGATTTTACCTCCAATATTAGTACTTCCAATCTTAGGTTATTGTTACATGAAGGCAACACAATTGTAACAAAGAGATCTTAAATATGACTTAAATAAAAGAG
>NW_027816296.1:0-277 GCF_054177405.1 Leptonychotes weddellii | reverse complement strand
GTATGAGTGTGGGGGTGTTGGTGTGTGAACACAACTAGAATAAGAGAATTTCAAAAGACACTCCATAGAGATTATGGTCTAAAATGAGGCTAAGGGAGGAAGTCTTTTTGAACAAGTCAGAAAAAAAAATAAAATAAAGAATATCCCTCTCAGAAGGAAGAAAGGGGCAACAGTATTTATAAGGAACATTTTATTGTTGCTGATTCATTTTTTTTTTATTCTTATGTTAATCCCCATGCATTACATCATTAGTTCTAGATGAAGTGTTCCATGATTC
>NW_027816295.1:0-277 GCF_054177405.1 Leptonychotes weddellii | reverse complement strand
GAGGTATGCAAGGATGTGAGACCACCTAGGAGACTAGTCCAAACAAGAGGCAAGTGTGGGTTTTGGTGGTGGTAGAGTTGGGTAGAAGCAAACCATCAATGACAAACTAAAGAAGGGTGGGACATGGACCCTAACACAGTGCCTGTTATGTAAGTAGAATTCAAATACTTAAAAGGGATATGGAAGGAGGAGGGGAAAGCAGAGTGTCAAAGCCAAGTTTCTTGTTCTATAAGTGGCATTAGTGAGAATCCGGATTGAACTTTCTCCCTAATTTTGC
>NW_027816294.1:0-277 GCF_054177405.1 Leptonychotes weddellii | reverse complement strand
GCACTTTTTCATGTGAAAAGACCATTAGATTTTATGTTGTCTTTTTTCCCCATCATTTCTTCAAAATTCTTGGAATAATCTTTATGATGCAAAAGTGTATTTTAGGAACTGCTTAAAGTGATAAGAAGTTACATAAATTTTGTCTTAATTATTTGGATTCCACAGAAGGAATTTAGACCAATGGTCCTCAAACCAAAGCACCTTAGACTCACATGAGAGTTTTTAAAATTTCAACTTTAATTAAAAGAAAAAAAATGCATGTGTCTGCTTCATGTAA
>NW_027816293.1:0-277 GCF_054177405.1 Leptonychotes weddellii | reverse complement strand
GGGCGCCTGGGTGGCTCAGTTGGTTAAGCGACTGCCTTCGGCTCAGGTCATGATCCTGGAGTCCCGGGATCGAGTCCCGCATCGGGCTCCCTGCTCGGCAGGGAGTCTGCTTCTCCCTCTGACCCTCCTCCCTCTCATGCTCTCTGTCTCTCATTCTTTCTGTCTCAAATAAATAAATAAAATCTTTAAAAAAAAAAAAAGAAGTGGAGGTACCAGGTAAGGGGTCTCCTCTAGAGCAAGGCTCTCTTAAGAAGCCTAGATACCCATGAGAGGAAAG
>NW_027816292.1:0-277 GCF_054177405.1 Leptonychotes weddellii | reverse complement strand
CAGTCATGTTAACACAAGAAGAGGATTGCGCTGTGGCAAGTCACATTTGAGAACTTCTTCCTACTGGTGAAATCTTTACCCCAAGACCAGTCTTGTAATTATTATTAATTGGTGACAATTCTTAGTAGTAATTTAAAATGTTATGAATAGCTACCTGTGGCAGGTGATACACCATCACATCTTTTTTTTTTTTTTTTTTTTTTTTTTTATTTGAGAGAGAGAGAATGAGAGACAGAGAGCATGAGAGGGAGGAGGGTCAGAGGGAGAAGCAGACTCC
>NW_027816291.1:0-277 GCF_054177405.1 Leptonychotes weddellii | reverse complement strand
TTCAGCCCCCTAGACTGAAGCCTGGGTAGGGCTAGGTAGCAGGACAGCCCCTCAGATGAGGTCAGCAACATTGAGGGGCATCTCCTCAATGGAGGTGTTGTAGAAGGTCTCGATGTCTCGAAGAGTCCTCTTGTCTTCTTCTGTCACCATGTTAATAGCCACACCCTTACGGCCAAATCGTCCCCCGCGACCGATTCTGTGGATGTAGTTTTCCCTGTTGGTGGGAAGGTCATAGTTGATGACTAAGGAAACCTGCTGCACGTCAATGCCTCTGGCC
>NW_027816290.1:0-277 GCF_054177405.1 Leptonychotes weddellii | reverse complement strand
ACCATGTCATGTCTTTAAAAATTGACCTTTCCAACTTTACACCTTTAAAAAAAACACTTATCTGCAATAAGTAGTTAAAACTGGATGATAGGAATATGAATCATTCATAATCTCATACTTTTCTCTATTTTCTCAGTTTTCTACAGCAAGCATATATTACTTTTACAATAAAAAATTACATTTTTATGTAAAAAAAAAAAAACCAATTCCCTTAGACCAATAGAAGTGCTGGGAAATTATACTCCTTTGAATAGCTAAGTATTCATTATAAGGCTCC
>NW_027816289.1:0-2686 GCF_054177405.1 Leptonychotes weddellii | reverse complement strand
TGCATTGAATGTGTAGATTGCTCTAGGTAGCATTGACATCTTCACAATATTTGTTCTTCCGATCCATGAGCATGGAACGTTTTTCCATTTCTTTGTGTCTTCCTCAATTTCTTTCATGAGTGCTCTATAGTTTTCTGAGTACAGATCCTTTGCCTCTTTGGTTAGGTTTATTCCTAGGTATCTTATGGTTTTGGGTGCAATTGTAAATGGAATCAACTCCTTAATTTCTCTTTCTTCTGTCTCATTGTTAGCGTATACAAATGCAACTGATTTCTGTGCATTGATTTTATATCTTGCTACATTGTTCTATGAGCAATGAGCTCTACGTATGAGCTCCAGCAATTTTGGGGTGGAGTCGTTTGGGTTTTCCCATACAGTATCAGGTCATCTGTGAAGAGTGAGAGTTTGGCTTCTTCTCTGCCGATTCCGATGCCTTTTATTTCTCTTTGTTGTCTGATTGCTGAGGCTAGGACTTCTAGTACTATGTTCAACAGCAGTGGTGATAGTGGACATGCCTGCCGTGTTTCTGATCTTAGGGGAAAACTCTCAGTTTTTCCCCATTGAGAATGATATTCGCCATGGGCTTTTCATATATGGCTTTTATGATATTGAGGTTTGTTCCCCCTGTCCCTACACTGTGAAGAGTTTTACTCAAGAAAGGATGCTGTACTTTATCAAATGCTTTTTCTTAAGCTATTCAGAGGATCATATGGTTCTTGTCCTCTCTTTTATTAATGCAGTGTATCACACTGATTGATTTGCAGATGTTGAACCACCTTTGCAGCCCAGGAATAAATCCCACTTGGTCGTGGTGAATTATCCTTTTAATGTACTGTTGGATCCTATTGGCTAGTATCTTAGTGAGAATTTTTGCATCCATGTTCATCAGGGATGTTGGTCTGTGATTTTCCTTTTTGGTGTGGTCTTTCTCTGGTTTTGGGATCAAGGTAATGCTGGCCTCACAGAAAGAGTTTGGAAATTTTCCTTCCATTTCTATTTTTTGAAACAGTTTCAGAAGAATAGGTATTAATTCTTCTTTAAATGGTTGGTAGAATTCCCCTGGGAAGACATCTGGCCCTGGACTCTTGCTTGTTGGGAGATTTTTGATAACTGCTTCAATTTCCTACCTGGTTATGTGTCTGTTCAGGTTTTCTATTCCTTCCTGTTTTAGTTTGGTAGCTTATATGTCTCTAGGAATGCCTCCATTTCTTCCAGATTGCCTAATTTGTTGCCATATAGTTGCTTATAAAATGTTCTTACAGTTGTTTGTATTTCTTCAGTGTTGGTTGTGACCTCTCCTCTTGCATTCATGATTTTATTTATTTGGGTCCTTTCTCTTTTCTTTTTGATAAGTCTGGCCAGGGGTTTATCACTCTTATTAATTTTTTCAAAGAATCAGCTCCCAGTGTTGATGATCTGTTATACTGTTTTTTGGTTTCTAATTCACTGATTTCTGCTCTAATCTTTATTAATTGTTTTCTCTTGTTAGGTGTAGGCTTTATTTGCTATTATTTCTCAAGCTTGTTTAGGTGTAAGGTTAGGTTGTGTATCTGAGATCTTGTTTCTTGAGAAAAGCTTGTATTGCTATATACTTCCCTCTTAGGACTGCCTTTGCTGCATCCCAAAGGTTTTGAACAGCTGTGTTTTCATTTTCATTTTTTTCCATGAATTTTTAAAAATTCTTCTTTAATTTCCTGGTTGACTCATTCATTCTTTATTAGGATGCTCTTTAGCCTCCATGTATTTGAGTTCTTTCCAAATTTCCTCTTGTGATTGAGTTCCAGTTCCAAAGCATTGCGGTCCAAAAATATGCAGGGAATGATCCCAGTCTTTTGGTACGGGTTGAGACCTGATTTGTGACCCAGTATGTGATCTATTCTGGAGAATATTCCATGTGCACTAGAGAAGAATGTGTATCCTGTTGCTTTAGGATGGAATGCTCTGAATGTATCTGTGAAGTCCATCTGGTCCAGTGTGTCATTCAAAGCCCTTATTTCCTTGTTCATCTTCTGCTTAGTTGATCTGTCCATTTCAGTGAGGGGGGTGTTAAAGTCCCCTACTAGTACTGTATTATTATTAATGTGTTTCTTTGTTTTTGTTATTAATTGGTTTATATAATTGGCTGCTCCCATGTTAGGGGCATAAATATTTACAATTGTTAGATCTTCTTGTTGGATAGACCCTTTAAGTAGGATATAGTGTCCTTCTTCATCTCTTATTACAGTCTTTGGTTTAAAATCTAATTTGTCTGATATAAGGATTCCTAACCCAGCTTTCTTTTGATGCCCATTAGCATGATAAATGGTTTTCCACCCCCTCACTTTCAATATGGAGGTGTCTTTGGGTCTAAAATGAGTCTCTCGCAGACAGCATATCGAAGGGTCTTGTTTTTTAATCCAATCTGATAGCCTATGTCTTTTGATTGGAGCATTTAGCCCATTTACATTCAGGGTAACTATTGAAAGATAGGAATTTAGTGCCATTGTATTGCCTGTAAGATGACTGTTACTGTATATTGTCTGTGTTCCTTTCTGGTCTATGTTGCTTTTAGGCTCTCTCTTTGCTTAGAGGACCCCTTTCAAGATTTCATGTAGGGCTGGTTTTGTGTTTGCAAATTCCTTTAGTTTTTGTTTGTCCTGGAAGCTTTTTATCTCTCCTTCAATTTTCAATGACAGCCTAACTGGAT
>NW_027816288.1:0-277 GCF_054177405.1 Leptonychotes weddellii | reverse complement strand
CAGAGCAAAATGCAGATTAGTGTTTTATTGAATGACTGGGTACTATAGCCCAGCCAAGTTCACATGTGTAACAAACCAGTAAAAGCCTTTCTTTTTTTTCCTTTCTTTTTTAAATTTCTTTCTTTCTTCCTTTCTTTTTTCCTTTTATTTCTTTATTTTCCCTATTATAATTAATGATTTTTTGGATTTTTTTTTTTTTAGATTTTTATTTATTTATTTGACAGAGAGAGACACAGTGAGAGAGGGAACACAAGCAGGGGGAGGGGGAGAGGGAGAC
>NW_027816287.1:0-277 GCF_054177405.1 Leptonychotes weddellii | reverse complement strand
GTTATTTTCTGAGGGAAGAAAAATATCTTTTTTTTTAAAGAGAAAAGAAACATTTAGAAACCATAAACCTCTCTTAGAGCTGTCTCTCAGAGTAACCAGCTTGGATAATTTTTGTTTCATCGCTCTATGCCTAATATAGCACCTAACTTGAATTTTCTCTTTAGTGTTGAAGGTACCATGCTAGGGTGTGTTAGGCCCAGAACCCCTTTCAGAAAAAAAATCAATCATTATAATACTTCTTTTGGTCTTTCTTTCTTTCTTTCTTTTTTTTTTTTTT
>NW_027816286.1:0-277 GCF_054177405.1 Leptonychotes weddellii | reverse complement strand
AAAAGTACAGTGATATTCCTGTTTACTTTCAATTTACTTATATCATTATATTTGCAATGAGTTCCTTATACATACCATATAGTTGGGTCATTTTTTAAATCTACTCTTTCACTATTTGTCATTTAATTGATGTATTTAGACCATTTGGTCTAATGTAATTATGGAAATGTTAGGGCTTAAGTCTGACATTTATTTATTTTTTTTTTATTTTTTTTTATTCTTATGTTAATCACCATACATTACATCATTAGTTCTAGATGAAGTGTTCCATGATTCA
>NW_027816285.1:0-277 GCF_054177405.1 Leptonychotes weddellii | reverse complement strand
GGGCGCCTGGGTGGCTCAGTTGGTTAAGCGACTGCCTTCGGCTCAGGTCATGATCCTGGAGTCCCAGGATCGAGTCCTGCATCGGGCTCCCTGCTCGGCGGGGAGTCTGCTTCTCCCTCTGACCCTCCTCCCTCTCATGCTCTCTGTCTCTCATTCTCTCTCTCTCAAATAAATAAATAAAATCTTTAAAAAAAAAAAAGTATTTATCTTTTAAATATGACAACTCTCAGACTACTTGGAAATAGGCTGGCATCTATTATATGTTTTTATATAAATA
>NW_027816284.1:0-277 GCF_054177405.1 Leptonychotes weddellii | reverse complement strand
GTGGGAACACGGGCAGGGGAAGGGGAGAGAGAGAGCCATGCTTCCCTTGGAGCAGGGAGCCCAATGCGGGGCTTGATCCCAGGACCCCAGGATCATGACCTGAGCCGAAGGCAGATGCTTAACTACTGAGCCACCCAGGCACCCTGTTCTTTCTTTTATTAATGTATTGTATCACATTGATTGGTTTGCGAATATTGAACCAACCTTGCAGCCCAGGGATAAATCCCACTTGGTCCTGGTGAATAATCCTTTTAATATACTGTTGGATCCTATTGGC
>NW_027816283.1:0-277 GCF_054177405.1 Leptonychotes weddellii | reverse complement strand
GTTGACTGTTTCCTTTGCTGCACAGAAGCTTTTTTATGTTGTAGTCCCACTGGTTTATTTTTGCTTTTGTTTCCCTTGCCTCAGGAGTTGCTTATGGCTGATGCCAAAGAGGTTGCTGCCTGTTTCTCTCCTAGGATTTTTATGGTTTCAGGATTCACATTTAGGTCTTTAATCCATTTTGAATTTATTTTGGGGTATAGTGTAAGAAAATGGTCAAGTTTCTTTCTTCTGCATGTTGCTGTCCAGGTTTCCCAGCACCATTTGTTGAAGAGACTGT
>NW_027816282.1:0-277 GCF_054177405.1 Leptonychotes weddellii | reverse complement strand
GATGTACATTATTTAAAAAAAAAAGATTAATCAAGAGAGGTGGATGCAGTTGAGAATGAGAAGTAGGATAATGGTAACAAGAGATTGTACTGTTCATCACCAAGGTGATAAATTTGATGATGCACATAAATTTAAATTTCTTCAATAAAAGTTCTCTGAAATTATTGTCCATAGCAAGTTAACTCTTGAGCTGGCTTGACGGAATTTAACTAATCACATGTTGTTAAGTCTCTTTTTAAGTATAGAATTGTTGTCTTTGGTATCA
The DNA here is from genome assembly GCF_054177405.1 of Leptonychotes weddellii. NCBI lineage: Eukaryota > Metazoa > Chordata > Mammalia > Carnivora > Phocidae > Leptonychotes > Leptonychotes weddellii. The sequence continues at coordinate 12 of NW_027816282.1, read as the reverse complement.
TTCATGTTTGGA
>NW_027816281.1:0-277 GCF_054177405.1 Leptonychotes weddellii | reverse complement strand
TATGCATATTGTATATATTTTGTTTCTGGATCTGTGTTTTTGTTTCTACCATTGTTTACCTTTGCTTCATCTTGCCCACCAAATTATAAAATGAATTACCTAACTGAATGTCAATGTATCTTTTTAAGTTGCCTATATTTGGAACAAAGTAAGGGATACATAAAGTGATAAATGAACAAATACAGAAATTAGAAAAAAAGAAGTATAATTGCCTGTTCTCCCATGCCACAAACTAGGTTTGTATCTGGTTACTTGCCACAAGATTTGTCTTCTGATG
>NW_027816280.1:0-277 GCF_054177405.1 Leptonychotes weddellii | reverse complement strand
TCAGACCAGGTCACCCATCTCTTCGTGCTTCCGCTTCCTTAACTGTAAAGCAGAGATCATGGTAGTTCTTTTTGTGTTTTGTTTTTTTTTTTTTTTAAGATTTTATTTATTTATTTGAGACAGAGAGAATGAGAGACAGAGAGCATGAGAGGGAGGAGGGTCAGAGGGAGAAGCAGACTCCCTGCCGAGCAGGGAGCCCAATGCGGGACTCGATCCCGGGACCCCAGGATCATGACCTGAGCCGAAGGCAGCCGCTTAACCAACTGAGCCACCCAGG
>NW_027816279.1:0-277 GCF_054177405.1 Leptonychotes weddellii | reverse complement strand
GTAATAGTTTCACTTAGATATTAGTCTCAGCAATCGGTGAAAATTTAGTATGATAATCAGTATGTTGTTGGAAAAGATGCGCCGTTGACAAGAGCTCTTTATCTGTCCAATGATTACCAATCAACTGTAGCCCAACGGGTAAACCCGACTCTGTAAATCCAGCTGGCATGCTGATAGCCGGTAAACCTGCAAGGTTAACCCCAATAGTATAGACGTCTCCCAAATACATGGTGACAGGGTCTAGGGCTTCGCCAAGTTTATAGGCAGCGGTTGGTGC
>NW_027816278.1:0-2686 GCF_054177405.1 Leptonychotes weddellii | reverse complement strand
GGATGGGTTGGCCTGGTGGTGGGTATTGAGGAGGGCACTTCTGCATGGAGCACTGGGTGTTATGCACAAACAATGAATCATGGAACACTTCATCTAGAACTAATGATGTAATGTATGGGGATTAACCTAAGAATAAAAAAATATATATATAAATACAAAATTCATACATCACAACATTTCCAAAATGATCACAAGGCACAGAATGGAAACTGCACACCTAAAATGCCTCAAAAATTTGTTTTATTTATGAAAACTCCTAACTTTCAAATAGTTGGTGCTCATGGAGAAAAATTACTATTAAGAAAAATGAATGAAATAAGCCATACAGAGAAAGACAAATACTACCTGGTATCATTTATATGTGGAATTAAAAAAAAAGGAAAACAGAAAAAGTCACACTCATAGTAGAAAAGTGGTTGCCATGGGGTTAAGGTAAGAGAAATAGGGAGAGGTTGGTAAAAGGGTACAAACTTTCAGTTATAAGATGAATAAACTCTGAAGATCTAAATATAATGTGGTGACTATAGTTGGTAACACCATATTGTAGAATTGAAATTTGCTAAGGAGTAGAATTTAAGGGAAAAAAAGATGAATATGTAAGGTGATGGACGTGTTAATTAACTGGATGAGGGGATTCCTTTCACAATGTATATGTATATTACAACACTACAATGCACACTTTACATATTTTACAATTTTATTTCATAATTGTACCTCAATAAAGCTGAAATTTTAAGAAAAGAAAGTTAGTGATGATAAATTACAGATGTTCCTAAAATTGGTGTCAGCATCCCCTGCTTTTGTTAGAAGGCAGAAGAAACTGTAGCACCTTTCATGGTTGCAGGTTGTTCAAGACAAACCTGCTGCAGGTCAGGTGACTCATGGACCCACTAATCCCCTCCCTTAGGCAATGCTAAGAAAATACTGGAAAGACAAAGACACTTGTCTCACTTGCAACAAGATTGGTGCTATCACTCTAAGGCACTGCACTGGCCCACCTCTGCAGTGCCTCTTGTATGTGGGCACATGATTCTGATCTTGCCTGTATGTTGAGATCTAAAGAGATGGTGAGGAGGCCATCTAGAGATTCCACCCATGTTAGAACCTTCTGCTTTCACAGGCAAGAAAATTGAGGACTGTTGACACCCTGACTTATCCAAGAGCACAGCGAGGTGGTGGTGGAAAGTCTAAGTGGGCAGAATAATGGACCCCCAAAAGAAATGCTCACATCCTAATTGCAGGAATCTATGAATATTACCTTATATGGCAAAAGATGTGATTAAGTTAAGGATATCGAGAAGAGGGATTTACCCTGGATTCTCTGAGTGGGACTGAAATGCCATCACATACACCCTTATAAAATAAACACACAATAGAGTCTGTGTGGCTCCAGCAACACAAAGTGAGTGATGTTGCCACAAGCCCAGGAATGCCTGCAAGTCACCACAATCTGGAAGAAGCAAGAAACAGATTCTGCCCTAGAGTGCCCAGAGGGGGTATGGTCCTGCCAGATTGCAGTCCTCCAGCCTCTAGAAAAGCAAGAGACTCAATTTCCCTTGTTAAATCACCCAGTTTGTGGGTTGTTAAGCAGCCACAGGAAACAAATTTGGTCTTTGGCCTCCTCGTCCTCCACCACTCTTTCTTCTGTGCCACCTTCTTGGATGTCAGTCCTGAGCATAAATTATGAGCCATCCCTTTTATATTCTCACCATTGTTAAAAAGCCTGAGCAAGTGGGCAGCGGAGCTCCAGGTCTCTGTGTAGGATCCTGGGAAGGAACACAGGCTGAATGCTCACTGACAGGCGAGCACCCTTCTGAGTACATTTGACCCTTGAAAAATATGGGTTTGAACTGTGCCAGTCCACTTATATATATGCTGCTTTTTTTCAATAAATATATTGGAAAAAATTTTTGGAGATTCACAACAATTTGAAAAAGTTCTCAAATTGCACAGCCTAGAAATGCTGAAAAAAAATTAGGAAAACTGAGGTATTATTAAAAGAATACAGTATTTAATACCTATAATTATATAAAATATGTGTTAATAAACTGTTTATATTATTGGTAAGACTTAAGGTCAACAGTTGGATATGTATACCTAAGTCTTTGGGGAACCCAAAGTTTTTCAAGGATTTTTTTTTTTTTTACTTTTTTTTTTAATTTTTAAAATATTTTTTCATTATGTCATGTTAATCACCATACATTACATCATTAGTTTTTGATGTAGTGTTCCATGATTCATTATTTGCCTATAACACCCAGTGCTCCATGCAGAACGTGCCTTCTTTAATACCCAACACCAAGCTAACCCATCCCCCATGCCCCTCCCCTCTAGAACCCTCAGTTTGTTTCTCAGAGTCCATCGTCTCTCATTGTTCATCTCCCCCTCCGAATTCCCCCCTTCATTCTTCCACTCCTGCAATCTTCTTATTTTTTTTTTTTTTAACATACAGTGTATTATTTGTTTCAGAGGTACAGGTCTGTGACTCAACAGTCTTTCTCTCTGGGAATGCATCCATTTCTTCCAGGTTATTTAATTTGCTAGCATAGAGTTGCTCATAATATGTTCTTAAAATTGTTTGTATTTCTTTGGTGTTGGTTGTGATCTCTCCTCTTTCATTCATGATTTTATTTATTTGGGTCATTTCTCTTTTCTTTTTGATAAGTCTGGCCAGGGGTTTATCAAT
>NW_027816277.1:0-13567 GCF_054177405.1 Leptonychotes weddellii | reverse complement strand
ATCCACGTCATTGCAAATGGCAAGATCGCATTCCTTTTGATGGCTGCATAATATTCCATTGTATATAGATACCACATCTTCTTTATCCATTCATCTGTCAATGGACATCTTGGCTCTTTCCACAGTTTGGCTATTGGGACAATCCTACTATAAACATCGGGGTGCACATACCCCTTTGGATCCCTACATTTGTATCTTTGGGGTAAATACCCAGTAGTGCAATTGCTGGATCATATGGTAGCTCTACTTTCAACTTTTTGAGGAACATCCATACTGTTTTCCAGAGTGGTTGCACCAGCTTGCCTTCCCACCAACAGTGTAGGAGGGTTCCCCTTTCTCCGCATCCCCGCCAACATCTGTCGTTTCCTGACTTGTTAATTTTAGCCATTCTGACTGGTGGTATCTCATTGAGGTTTTAATTTGGATTTCCCTGATGCCGAGTGATGTTGAGCACTTTTTCATGTGTGAGCCCTCGTAAGTTTTAAAACCACAAGATGTTTTGCTTTTGAAACTGACTGGTTTTAAGAACGTAGTGTCTCACTGAATGTGGCTTCCCTGGGTTTTGAATCAGGTGTAATCCTCTTGCCAAGGGTCAAAATGAGCCTTTGGGGCTCTCACATTGGAGATTTATCAGTTCCCAAGTGTTTCTCAAAACGCGTGATTGCATTTTTTGCTCTCTAAATACTTTTCAGTTTTGAAGTAAGAAAATGAAGGGGGAGCGTCTCCCCCTCTTCTCCAAAATCTGACCTCCTCTTTTCTAAGAGGCGAAAGGTGAGAAGGCCCAGGCTCCCTCTGATGATGTAACATAGATTTGATGTGAAAGTCTGGGCAGCTTTTCACATTCTTTATATCCCAGCTTTGCAGTATAGCCACTCACAAAAAGTAAAGCGTAGATAAAATATATCTGCGGGCAAAGGAAGTATATTAGCTTTTCTTCTCCCTTTCTTGCTGCGATTGAGATCAAATGGACACCAATCTTTGCCCCACTTGATCACAGTCCCTTACCTGCTCAGTTTTATCAAGGCCATGAAATTTGCAAGACTACCAGGCATGGATTTTTCAGATGCTTCAAAAGAGGAAACAAGGAAGAAAGACAAACATTGATTGATTGATTGATTGATTGATTAGTAACTATATATCAATTGTACTAGATACGTATATCTGTTGCATCATTTTTAAAAATAAGGGAAAGCACTTTAATGATCAGTTTCATTTATGATCAAAGCAGTTTCTCAGAGTGAAGATTTTCTGGATTAATTTATTTAATATAAGCCCTAGGCTCTGTGCTCTGCATTGGTGCATAAGACATGTTACTCACCCTCCAGGAGCTCAGAGTATAGCATGTAAGGTATGAAATGGTTTCCAGATTCAACCCGTAGTTTAAATTTCATCAGAGTTATAAATTAACAGTGTAATCTATATATTCAAAAGCAACTTAGAATTTTCTCAGATCCATCCTGTTTGGATCTAAATCTGATATGGTGTGCCAGACCACAAATTGTGTCCCCAAATCACACCTTCAACAGCAAAAGATTGAAAAAGAATTTCAAAATCCAGATTGGTATGACCAAAGTTCATTTGTAAAGAAATACAATTTGTTTTTCAGTCACTTGGTTTCACGTTAGGCAATGCATTTCTGGCTTAAAAGGACAATAAGCAAAACCTACATTATTTTTGTACTATGAAGTTACCACAGCACCTTTTTCTACTTTTTGAAAAAATGACTTAAAAAAAAAAAAGGCATTAACCACCGCAGAACGTTGGAGGAAAGTCAGTGTTTAAAGATCACAGTGCAACCTTTACATGAATATATGAAGGCTTAAAGCTTTTTGTTTCTCTCCTGCTAGTACCTGGCTGGACTGGCCTCCTTGCTGCTAGAAAGGAAGTAAGCAGTTTATTTTGGAGGGGGATTAGCTCTTTATCCACTAAGGTCCCATTTAAGGCACAGAAAGATGCCGTGTAATTGGAGCTAGTTGTTCCTTATACGTATTCTTAGGTTAGATACATTTAAAACCAGACATGTATTATTCTACTTAAATAAACTCTGCTCTCCTGTACACAATATTTTGTCATTTGGTCTAAAGCATAATCCTATATACAGTATCACATTATAACCGATGCTAAATCATAGAATAAAGTTGAAATTAAATCAAAACATCTTACATCAATAACTTAACATCTTTCCCGTTATTAGATACCTCTCAAATGAAAGTATTAAGTGGAGTTTAATGCCCCTGCAGAAAGATTACATAGACCCTTGTCAACCATGTTTTGTAACGAGCATTTTCCACTAAAGGTCTGATTAAGATGCATTATGTTTAACTTTAATCTTAATAAAATCCCTAAAGTAGCTAACCACATAGTTTTCACCATTGAAACTATAGCCATATATTAGATTATTAAATTTTACTCTTGGTATAATGGAATTGCCATCTTGGCATGATTAATCTGAATTGAAGTAGATTGTAATTGGAGCGCTGGTGCCAGGTAAAGGAAATGTATACTAATACGCTCAGCACAATAATTACTTTTATACCAAAATGAAATAAGTGACAGCTGTAGAATAATGTAATGAAAGGTATATGGTTTCCACATCTTAATGCACTTTACATGTTTAGCGCACTGAACCCTAGGAAAGGTCCTACATGTCACATTATTTTTTTACTGATTTTGAATTTAAAAAACATAATTTTGCATGGTCTTAATTCTTTCTTTTTTAAACCACATAGACTAGTTTCTAAATGTATGCAGCAACCTATAATTACTCTCCATAGTATAATGAAAAAATGATATACTGTCAGCAAGTCCTTCCTTCCCCCCCACCAAAGAGACTCACATTGCTTAAATTAAATAGTAATGTTTAGAAACTGTGGCCGTCACTTCTGAGCTGCTCGGGGAAGCACGAGTCATGGTCTAGAACTATTATCTCTCACTTTGGCTCCAGCTAACAGACTTCTGCAATAAAAATGGTAAATATCATTTATTTCTCCTGATATAAAATAAAAATACTATCACCAGCCTGTCTCATTAAACAATATAGGAAAACCAGTAGCTTAAAATCTTTAGCATATGGAGATACTGTCATTGAATATTAGATGGCTTGTGATAACGCCAAAATGAAAAAAAAAAAAATAATTGATTAGCACTCTGGCCAGATATGTTGGAAAGTAACCACTCTAAGGTATGTTTAGAAAAAAAACTCTGATTAAAAAGTAAACACTGAACTTCCAAGAAATAACTAAAACTTTATAGAACAGAAGTGTGTACCGGTATGGTTGTTCCACTGAGCCAAATGCCATGCAGAAGATACACATGCAGATATCAGCCACATAGAATACCTGAAATAGGGTGCATGAGTGGCTTGGTTAAGCCGCTGACTTCGGCTCAGGTCATGATCCCAGGGTCCTGGGATCGAGTTCCGCATTGAGCTCCCTGCTCACTGGGGAGTCTGTCTTCTCCCTCTCCCTCTGCTCCTCCCCCCTGCTTGTCCGCGCTCTCTCTCTCTCTCTCTCTCTCTAATAAATAATATCTTTAAATAATAAATAAAATCTTTTTAAAAATCAAAATAAATATATATATACATAAATAAATATAAATAAAACCTATTAAAAAGAATACCTGAAATAAGTATCGTGATTAGGTCTCGTTATGGTAATGCCCTTAATATATTGAATTCATTGTATAAAGCTGCAGCTTTGTTCAGAAATACTTTTAGACGTTGACTATTTTTTTTTCTAGCAACAGACGGGTTTATTTATGATGTATTTGATTCATACGGTGCAAAGGTGGGAATATTGTAGTGAATATCTTTTCATAATATTAAAAAAGTATTTCCTAACCTTCTTGGGAGAGTCATAACCTCTAAATTGATTTTTCACTAGTGGCCGTGGTCTGTCTTGATCCAGGCATGTGTTTGGTTTTTTGGTTTTTTTGTTTTTTTATGTTATGTTAATCACCATACATTACATCATTAGTTTTTGATGTAGTGTTCCATGACTCATTGTTTGTGCATATCACCCAGTGCTCCATGCAGAACATGCCCTCTTTAATACCCATCACCAGGCTAACCCATCCCCCCACCCCCTCCCCTCTAGAACCCTCAGTTTGTTTCTCAGAGTCCATAGTCTCTCATGGTTCATCTCCCCCTCCGATTACCCCCCCTTCATTCTTCCCCTCCTACAATCTTCTTCTTTTTTTTTTTTTTTAACATACAATGTATTATTTGTTTCAGAGGTACAGGTCTGTGATTCAACAGTCTTACACAATTCACAGCACTCACCATAGCACATACCCTCCCCAATGTCCATCACCCAGCCACCCCATCCCTCCCACCCCCTACCACTCCAGCAACCCTCAGTTTGTTTCCTGAGATTAAGAATTCCTCATATCAGTGAGATCATGTTTTCATCAGATTTTTCTGACAACCCGCAGCAAGAATATTTAAGCAAGGTATTTTTGTCTCTCCTCATTGAACAGGACAGTGTGAACAAGATCCAGCCCTGAACCAAGACTAAGTCATGTGGGGCTTTAGCCAGGAAAGCTGATCAAGCGCAGACAATCTTATAAATAAATACAGTAAGGTGAACTTGCCTCTGAGGATGCTTCCTAAGGAGTCCATAGAAATCCATGCTACTCAATTAACACAGAAGGAATTATGGTTAGAGACGGACTTCTAAAAATAATAAGATTCTGGTCTGAGTTGCATTCTTGTGAGGCTAAGAGCCATGCCATTCCAGCACTAGAAAGGGGCAGATGGAATGAGGGAATTCTCTTTTGCTGTTATGTGAAGTGCATCTTTTTAAATTTGCCTCCAGCTATGAAAGTATCATTTAGGATTCATCACTTATTTTTTTTAGATTTCATAAGTTATTATTTTTCTTTTATCATTTTCTTTTATTTTTTACAGTGTTATGTTAGTTTCAGGTATACAACATAGCGATTCAGCACTTCCATGCATCACCCGGTGCTCATCACCTTCATCCACATCACCTATTTCACCCATTCCTCCCACCCACCTCCCCACTGGTAACCAGCAGTTTGTTCTCTATAATTAAGAGTCTATTTCTTGATTTGTCTAGGATTTAAATGTCAGATTGAGTCCAGCTGGTTGTTCCCACTGACAAATATATGGGGAATAGATTTCTAGGTGTTTTTTAAGCCCTCAGAATCTCACTCTTACTTGCTGAGGGATCAGAACTACAATGTGGTAGTATAATTGTCTTCATTAATCAGGTAGAAGCTAAATACATTACTGACTTGATTTCCCGTCTCCTATATTTAACTCACTTTGTGGAGTTATATGCAGAAACATGACAAGCATCTGAGGCCAAGTACACACAGCAGCCGCTTTGACAGCTTCATTTCTTTTTTTTTTTTTTTTTAAGATTTTATTTATTTATTTGAGAGAGAGAGAATGAGAGAGAGAGAACACCTGAGAGGGGATAGGGTCTGAGGACGAAGCAGACTCCCTGCCGAGCAGGAAGCCCGATGCGGGACTCGATCCAGGGACTCCAGGATCATGACCTGAGCCGAAGGCAGTCGCTTAACCAACTGAGCCACCCAGGCGCCCGACAGCTTCATTTCTTGAACAAAAATGATTCTGTGGTGTCCTGTAGGATGTGGAAGGCAGCGCGTCTGCTTTGCTGTACAGGAAGTTAATCAGCTGCCCTTCTAATGAACCTGATCCAACTTGGAATAGGAAGGCAATTGTTCACTTCCTTAACTCCTTCAGGCCACTAACAGGCCACTCAGTGCTCTGGAAGGTGTCATCTGTTAAGGGAGGCATAAGAAAAAGCTATGACCTAGATGCTCCAGATGCTCTGCCTTTCTCTTTTTAGACTTTCTGCCCTCTGAATCAAGTCATTCCAGAAAGAGGGAGGGAGGACTAATTGGGTACCTAAGGAAGCCAATTTTCTCCCGGATTTATTTCAGTTGCCAGGAGTTCTGCTTGGATGGCTCTGAGCAAGCAACAGGAAGCGGGTGATTACTTTGGACACTAGGTGACCAACACCACCATTTTAACCAGCCAACCCTCCTGCAGACATTGGCACATCCCGGGTGGAGAGCCTTCACAGTGCCATCCTCTCAAGAGCAGGATTGGGTGGTCCTCTATGCCTTGATCTTGCCCTTAAAAAATCTTGGGTTATCTCATCGGATTTTCAGTTAACAGCTTTATTGCATGGTTAAGAAAACATTTTTGTGCTTCAACACAATAGTCAGGCCTTAAATGTATTGCCATAAATAACCTCGGTGTAAACCATTTTTAAAAAAAAGGAAGAAGAAAAAGGAAAACAAGGACACCAAAGGCAGCGGTAATATCTGGATGCCAGATGGCATCAGCTTAGTGATGGGGCTGATTCAATAAGAAGCGAAGGGAAATTCCTGTCATGCATCTGTGTGAACAGAACCCACAAGGAATTAGATACAGAAAGAAAAGCCAATAAGAGTCGCCATGGTGATCCTGGAGTCATTAAATGCCTTGTTTACCTTGTTGGAAATAGTATTTAAATATATAATATTTAAGCACATGTTTACATTAGTCCATATTTATATCCAGTAAAGTTGTCTGAGAATGTGGATGGCTTAACTCACTGGTTAAGAATGTGAATTCATATTTTTTTTTTAAAAAGTGGCTAGAAATGTTAATTGTGTGACATGTGTTTTTATATTTTCCCCCAAAGAATATTCAAGGAATCAAACATTAGTAATGGATCCAGATACTTTTGCTGTTTATATCCTCAATACAAGGTGCCTGAATTATTTTCTCTTCATGAATCTCAGGCCACAGAAAATAAAAGGAATATCTCATATATATATCTATTTCTTAAGAATCAAAAGTCATCTCATCTAAGATCAAGCAGTTTAAATACTATCTATAGATCATTAAACCGACATAAGGAATGTTCAAGCAGAATAGGGTTGAGCGTTAGAATTACAGGATGAAAAAAACCCAAAAGCATTCAGTTTTGAGAATTGGCACATCGCAGAGCTAAAGCCCTATACTGGCCAGACTGAATCAGCCCTTCCCCCACAATAGTCATGACCTCGCTCACTTTCAACTCCTTCCTGTCTTCCTTCCCATCTACCCAAATCATTCTCTTCCATCATATCCTCTGCAACAGCATGCTTAATAAAAGTTCTCTGACTGATTATGTATGTTAGATGACTGTGGAAAGTCCATAGACCTGCTAAATTGTTCACATCTCCTAATGAAAGAAGCTAAATTTGCTCATAAGTCACGTGCTCTGTGCCAAGCTTTGTGCCAGTTGCAAATACCATAAAAATAAACCCAGTAGTCCTTGCCTTCAAGGAACCTTGAGTGCATTATCACGGGAATGATAGGATTGTGTCCAAAGTGCTGAATATTGCTCATTTATCCACAGATTGAACAAATGAGCTAGCTGTATTTTAAAAATGCAATTTGATGTTTCGGTATGCACAGCGTGATAGTGTTATGGATTTAAAAGAAGTATAGGAGAATTATTTACTGAATTCCCAAATTCTCTCCACCACCATACGTTCCTCTGAATTAAAATATTAGCATAGTTAAGCTAGGACGTGGTAATTCACAAATTTGAGCATAAATGAGAGAAGAATGCAATATACATGGAAAGAATTTGGGGGATGTTGATATGAACTGATGTTCAGCAGATTGTGATAGAACTTATTTGAATCTTTCACTCCAAAACCAGTACTTGAGGAAGGATTATTGGATGTTTCACATAGCCAATGACCAGGTATTTTGTATCAATATATGTACTTCAGCGATCCTTACCTATATGTTGAGAACAGGCTGCAGAAACCATAGGTAATTTCCTAAAATATAAATTTTTTTTCGATACACCATGCTGCCAACTATGTGAGTTGGTGAGGGGTAAGTCTGTGTTGTTTGTGTGCTCAAACAAGGACACAGCCCTGCTGGGATCAAAGTAAAAAGCAGTTTAGTTATTGATCAGACTTCCATGCAGGGCAGCAACCTGCACCAGCTGTGGTGAAATGTGGGCTCTAGTGACAGATTAGCCTGGTGTTCATCTTGGATCCACCACTAGCAACAGGAGACCCTGGGCAAGTCACTTAACCTTTTGGCTGCAGTTTCCTCATTTGCGAAATGAGCATAACAACAGTACCTACAACATAGGGTTATTACAAAGATTAAGTTCGTACCTATAAAGTACCCGGTATGCGGGAAGGTCTCTATACACGTTAACTGGGGTGATGATTGGACCTTTTCCAGCATCATGCATCTTCCTAGAGAAACATTAAGGGAATAAAAACATATAATAATCACTTATATACATATGGAGAAATTGAGGCAGATGTTGTATCTACTGGTATGTGAGAGAAAAGTACAATTCAACCCAAAATTCAGCCAGTGGTGCCCGGACTAACACCACCATCTTGCCTCTCTTCTGTACTTCAGAGCCTTTTCCAGATTCACTTGTAAGCATCACACTTTGAATGGAGCCCACAGTTTATTCTAAAGGATGAAGCTTAGTTACCTTTATTTGAATAAAAAGGGACCTATAGGGAATTGCAAAAATTAATAAGGAAAGTTTAGAAAATGTTGGGGTAGAAAAGCATCCTCTCTCAACTCTGGGTTAAATACAGTTGATCCCCATAGATTCCTCCCAACGCACACCGAGACAGAAAAATCAGTAACAAACTCAACAGAGCAGACAGAGCCATTTTTATGTAGTCATTAGAAAAGCCTTTATTGCAAACCAAGAAGTTCTAAATTTGTCAGCCCCTCCCAACATCTCCACTTATTGCTCATTCTGTAGCTACTTTGAGAAAGCTAAATCTGAACTATTGCTCAGCTGAGCCCCAGAGAATGACAAAGACAAATTAATGGGATCCGTGTGTGCCAAAATAAAGTATGGACCCTGTCACCACCAATATATGTTAAGTCCATTAAGGTCATTTTTAATGAACTGATTTTTCATTGGAAAGCTTTGCCAAACTTGTTGAATTAAAGGAAAGAAACCTTTACAAAATTGCAAAATAAACCAATTTCACTCCATGAGAAGAAAAAGAAAAAAAACGGTTCATGGAAAGTATTCTGAGTTTACAATATTTTAGATTTTTATCAAAATCAGGGAAAATGATATGCATTAAAAACTCCATTCAGGTATTAAGTTGAGAACTACAAATGCACTAATAGCATTGTAAGCTATAATGGCATGTGAGTCCCTGGGATGTGGCTTTTTAAATAATCAGACTAGCCTCAAGGAAAAATCCAACTTGTAAATTATGTTCTGTGTGCATAGGTCTGAAAAGCAATAGGAGAGGAAGATGGTCTAAAACAACTCTCATAGCCTCATTTTTTATTTGCGAAGAGAGTTAATTTGGCTCCATTCGTATCTGCTACGTACAGTTAGTGGTCTATCTTTTCTTTTTTCTGTGCATATTGAGTTTTAAAGAGTAGACGAAAAAGAGGAGCTCTCCTTGGGTTCCCCTAACGTAGGAACAACTCCAAGATGCCGCAGAGCATTCGCTGGGGTAGCTGCTTATATGATAAGACAATGTGAGATCAGAGTTATGTATAAATCACTGAAGGCAGCCTCTGGCTCACAGCTGCCCCCAAATCCTTTTCTTCTATAAAAGAGCATTTTTATTGAGATTAAATTGAAGTGTGATAGACACAGAATTTAAACTTGCCTCAAGCTACATGATAACCTAATATCCCATCAAGACAAAATGAGACCAGCACAGACTACCTGAGTACAGCTATAAGAAAGATAAAATGGAGAAGCCCACTACTGAATTTTGGGGGCACAATAACTTTTTTTAAAAGACCAAAAGAAACTTCTACAACAGGAAAATTTTTTGTTTGCTCAGGCCAATACCTAGAACAGAGAGGTGTGATTCAATTTCTTTGAGTTCAAGACTATTGCCTCTTTAGCTTGCTTTCTATCTTTGGACCCAAGAACAAACTCAGTACCAACTTCTACCATTCTATGTATCTACTCATTTAAAAGTGTATATTTATTGAGTATCTATTATGTGAAGTTCTGCCTTCATAGAGGTTTGGTATAGTAAGGGAGATATCCCCCTTACTATACCAAATCAAGACTCACACTTGATTTTCAGAGGCTGACAACCGCTATGAGTAAATGAAGAGGGACTCTAAGAGAGTCTAACAGGAGCCCCAGCAAGCCTGGAGGGTTTCAGGAAGTCTCCTCTGAGAAGAAACTTGTCAACTGAGGCCTGGAGGATGAGTGGGAGTTATTCCAAGCTGAGAGAAAGGAGAGTCATCCAGGGAGTGACCCACCTGCCAAACTCTTGAGGCGGGAAAGAATTACACACATTTAAGTAAGAAGAGGAAGACTAGTGTGGCTGGAGCCTAGTGACCAGGGGGAGAAGAGCAGGAAATGAAGGAGGAGAAGGGTATAATGTAACCTTTGTAAGTAGTTTGGCTTTGCTTCTGGGTATACTGAGAAACAGTTAAAAGCTTTACATTTTAAGATCTCCTCTGGCTACAGCAAGAAGAATGGCTTGGTAAGGTCTAAGAGAGAAAGAAAACAGACCAATGGCTGTTGGGGTGGTCCCGCAGAGAGGTAGTAGCTTCAGTGGCCGTCTGACAGCCAGTATGGTGACGTGGTAAAGAGCATGGATTCTGGAGTTGACTGCCATGGTTTGAATCATGATTCTGCCATTTTTTTTTTTTAACAGTATGGCATTAGAAATCTCTGTGCCCCAATTTTATCATCTAAAAATTGGGATGAAAATAGTACTGTTAAAACATAATTTTCAAAAAGGTAAAATCGTGATCCATGTAAATATAAAATGAGCACATGTCAACATTTTTATTTAACTCCTAAATCATTAAGGGAACAAGTGAGATGTTAAAACTTGTTCAGATTAGAATTGGATTTAGAAAAGTATGTATTTTCTACCAGACTAAAATCCTTTGCATTGACATGAACAGAAAAAAAATTTCCATCACTATGGACTGGAAACATTTGTGTCATCACAGTCCTCTACAAGGAAACTTCTGTCTAGCCAAAGACAAACAAAGACTCACACCTCCGTAGAATTAGACAACCTCCCACCCCAAAAGTCTACTAGGCAATGTCAGCATTCCGTTGAAAGGATCTCTTTTACACATTTCACAACATTTCTGACAGCATCCATCTCCTAACAATGTTAGGAGTTAGGTAATGAGTTAATATGTAGAAAGGGCTTAAGGCACATCAGTAAACATTAGCTATTATTATTGTTGTTGTTATATCAAGGTGGTGGTAGTGAAGATGGAGAAAAGTAAATTTCAGATACATTTTTGAGGGAGGACTGATAGAATTGGGGAACCATTTGGAAGCGAGGAGTTGGGAAAAATGAGGGGTCAAGAATAACTCCTAAATGTGTACTCTAGCAATTGGATGGCCAGTGGAATCATTTGTTGTGATGGAGAAGACTGGAAGAGGAATAAGACACTGAGGAGGGAAATCAAGAGTTCCATTTTGGGCATTTCTGGTTGGAGATGCCTTTGTTTTTTTGGTTTGTTTTGTTTTGTTTTTTGTTTTTTTAAAGATTTTATTTATTTATTAGAGAGAGAGAGAGAAAGCACAAGCAGGGGGAGTGGCAGGCAGAGGGAGAAGCAGGCTCCCCGCTGAGCAAGGAGCCTGATACGGGACTTGATCCCAGGACCCTGGGGTCATGACCTGAGCCGAAGGCAGACGCTTAACCGATTGAGCCACCCAGGTGCCCTGGAGATGCCTTTGAAATATCAAAGTAAAAGTGGTCAGTCAGGAGAGAGAGCGATGTACAGTGGTTAAGAGGGTGAAACCTACCAGCTGTGTGAATGACTTCAATTTCCTCATCCATACATTAATTATTAAATGGGGGTAATAATAGTTCTTATCTGGTTGTCATTAGGATTTAACAGCTTTTATTTATAAAGCACTTAAAGTAGTGCCTGGCACATAAGCACTGGATAAGTTTTTGATAAATAAATTAATTATGTTAAATTAATGTTTATTCCTTTCAAAGAGTAAAATGGCTCCCAAGCCCAAAACTTACAAAAAAAAAAAAAAAGAGTTGGGTATAAAGCTCAGGGAAAAGAAAGGTCCAGACTAGAGATTACATACTTCGAAGTTTCCCACACATTGGTGGTGTATGAAACCAAGAATCACTGAACACATCAGAAGATAGCACCAAACAGAGCTCCAAGGCACTGCAACGTTTAGAGTTCAAGGAAAGAAGAAAGACCTAGAAAAGGAGACAGAGAAGGAATCGACCAGAAAAGAAAAGAAAGCCAAGAGTTTGCTGTCGTGTAAGTCAAAAGGATAAAATAATTCAAGAAAAAAGGCATGGTCAGCTGTGTTGGATGCCACTGGGAACAAGATAGTTGAGGGTGTATTTGTTGGGAAGAACAGACACTATAGGGCCAGGATCCTCAGAATCTGATTATTACCTGTCTTTCTGCTGGCTTTTCTCTTACGATTAAAGAAGAACAAACTCCTAGACAGTCCACAAGATCCTTCCTTTTAGTAAGACTCTTTCTCGTACTTTGTCGGGAACCATATCGAGAAAGATAGGTCAGAACTGCAAGATGAGTGTAACAGAGTCCTCAAGTATGAGGCTGTGGGCCTTGACAGAGCCCCTTAATCTCTGACTCATTGGAACTCAGAGAACTCTGATACCCCGCAGCATTTCCTTCTAGTATAAAGTCTCTTTGAAAGGAGAATGCGCCCTTTAATGCGGCCAGGCTTTCTTCTCCCACTTCTAGCACCGAGCGTTTCTGCAAGAAAGTCATAGAGGCATTTTTGCAGAGGCCAGCTGCCTCTCAAAGAACTCAAAAGGGCATCATTATCATGAGAAAATGAAATCTGCTTCTTGGAAAAGGCCACTATATATAGCTCTCCCAGTACTGCCTTAGTCTGTTTGGAATTGTGTCCTTCCTTCATATTTCTTTCTTTCTTTCTTTGTTACTGGTCAGCAGCATCAGACGGGGCGGTGACTGAATCTTTTTCTCAAATAGATATATTGGTGGTTGATTCAAAATCCTCATTGTGTTATTTTAATTTCTGGAATCGGTCTATGCTTGGTTATACTACTGAATCACTTTACATTGATGAAAGACTCTCACAACCCACGTGTGATACTTAAGGATTGGAGGAACCAATGGAAAAAAAAAAGTGGTGCTATCAGATGTTTTGTGGAGTGATGTCCCCGACACCTTTGAAAAATTGTGCTTGGAGACTTTAATATGAGTTGCGTAACTAGCATGAATTACTTGCAGTTCCAGAGAGTTGTAAGTGAACAACAGCAGTTGAGAAATATTTTCATAATTCCCATATTCAGGTCAAGTATCCTTGACTGAAGATTTTTCACAGTAAGTTAGATTGTTATTTATTTGGAATGATTTAGGTGTGGTTCTAAGTGAATGGAGAGGCCCATTTTGAGTAAGTGTTCTCCCAAAACTTTAGTGCCCTAGCTATATTTTTAGAGAATCATTTAAAGGTTGTCTTGGTGTTAAGGGTTTTACAATTAATTCTAAAATCCCTAAAGTGATTCAATTAAAGAGTCGCCCTTCCTTTGTAGTGTTCCAAAGGTTTTTTTTTTTTTT
>NW_027816276.1:0-277 GCF_054177405.1 Leptonychotes weddellii | reverse complement strand
GAGACGTGCAACCAGTAAATGGTGGGGCTTTCTTTTCTGATTCTAAAGCTTAAGTTCTTTCCTTTCCACCAGCCTACCTACCTCTCGAGAGATACTAGTAAGAAGGCATTAATTCCATTTTTAAATGTAGGACAAATGTTTATAGTACACCTTCTTCACATCAGGTTCACAAAATCAGACAAATGGAACTGACATATTCCTTGAAAACTTCACATGTTGATCTTCTGTTAAAAGCAACATAGAGTAAGGAGCACTTGGGTGGCTGAGTCAATTAAGC
>NW_027816275.1:0-277 GCF_054177405.1 Leptonychotes weddellii | reverse complement strand
GTGTTTTTGTATTTTGGGGTTAAATACCTAGTAATGCAATTATTGGATCATAAGGTAGTTCTATTTTTAACTTTTTGGTGAACCTCTGTACTGTATTCCACAGTGGCTGCACCAGTTTACACTCCCATCAGCAGTGCCGGAGGGTTCCTTTTTCTCCACATCCTTGCCAACACTTGTATCTTGTGTTTTTGATTTTAGCCGTCATATCATCTGAAGTGATGTGATATCTCATTGTGGTTTTGATTGAATTTCCCTGATGATGAGTGATGTTGAGCAT
>NW_027816274.1:0-277 GCF_054177405.1 Leptonychotes weddellii | reverse complement strand
GAAATGATGAATGCCACCTCCACCCTCTGATCAACAGTCTGCTTTCCCAAGCCAACTGGACAAAAATGCAGTTGGAACAAAGAGACCTTTTGGGCCCCAGGGGAACTCAGTCTATGACCTCGCCTCATTGAACAAAGGTCTAAACTGAAGGGGTGGAGACCTGGCCCCCCAAGAACTGTCTGCAGACTGAATAATAATACGTCCTACACCTCGATAGCGCCAGCATTATTGTTCACACGGACATAGAGCTGGGAAATGGGACGAGTAAGAGAAAAGT
>NW_027816273.1:0-277 GCF_054177405.1 Leptonychotes weddellii | reverse complement strand
GTTGAAATATAATGGAGAGTGGGAAATTTGTCACCATCAGGGATAAACAGTATTACAAAACTGTTTTTCTACTGGCAAACATGAAACATCACTATGGTGTCAAGATATATCCCAGGTGTTGATTTCAAGTGGGAATACTGCGATGCTGTTAGCGATGCAGAGAGAACCTGACCGTGTGCATAATCTCCCCTGGCTGTCATTTCCAGCCTCCACATGCTGTCTCTATACAAAGATCACTTGTCATGAGCATGACCAGCTCAGGGGGTTCAAGGCCCTG
>NW_027816272.1:0-277 GCF_054177405.1 Leptonychotes weddellii | reverse complement strand
GAAGGAACAGAAGGAGGGAGAGAGAGAGGGAAGGAAAAAAAGGAAGGAAGGAAGGAAGGGAGGAAGGAAGGAAGGAACGGAAGGAAGGAAGGAAGGAAGGAAGGAAGGGACACAGACTGAAACCAGCGCTGTGCTCTTTCCATAGTACCAACATTTTGGAGGAATCGTGCTTGGACTTATATTTTGCCAAAGCACTGATTGTATCTTACTTTGTATCCCCAGATTATGGCCAAGAGCCTCAAAGTAGGGTTTTTTATGTCCCAAATTGCACCGATTT
>NW_027816271.1:0-277 GCF_054177405.1 Leptonychotes weddellii | reverse complement strand
GTTTTTATAAGACTATTTTCTTTATCTACTTTATGTTTAAGTATTCTTTAAAATTCATGAAATGAGGGTGCATATTCTCTGTCCTCATTTAAAAAAGGATTTAATGCTTCTATTGTGTGATTTCAACTTATAATTTTTTTTTTTTTAAAGATTTTATTTATTTATTTGAGAGAGAGAATGAGATAGAGCATGAGAGGGGGAAGGGTCAGAGGGAGAAGCAGACTCCCTGCCGAGCAGGGAGCCCGATGCGGGACTCGATCCCGGGACTCCAGGATCA
>NW_027816270.1:0-277 GCF_054177405.1 Leptonychotes weddellii | reverse complement strand
TCCTGCTCTAGCTATCTCTCTCTCTCTCTCTCTCTCTCTCTCTGTCAAATAAATAAAAAATCTTTAATAAAAAAAAAAAACTTTTTTTCTCATCTCAAACCTACCTTGTGTATTTTTGAAAATGTTGAAGTTTAACTGTGATTTTTTTCCCCCTAATTTCTAATTCCCCCAAGGACATCCTTGGTAAACCTAGAATGAAAGCATAAAATCTATGCTAACCCTACCAAGGAGAAGTCCAGCCTCTTAGCTCCCCTCAAAAAGAATCTGGCTTAGTAAT
>NW_027816269.1:0-277 GCF_054177405.1 Leptonychotes weddellii | reverse complement strand
CCACTACTGATCAACTTTATGGTCCTAAAGAACTAACAGACATCTCTGTGCCTCACTTTCCCCATCTGTAAAAGAAAGCTCATTAAATATCTACCACAGAGGCATGGCATGAACACGAAATGATATTATATACGTAAATAAACATTGCCTTGCATATGATAAATATTAGACACTATTATTAGTCATGTTATATTTCAAGCAAAGGGGATTACTTTTATACATGTTGACTCTGGGGTAATATTAATATGAAATAGGCAATTAGAATTGTGTCATTGGA
>NW_027816268.1:0-277 GCF_054177405.1 Leptonychotes weddellii | reverse complement strand
AGGCTTGCCTTCCAGGCATTTTTTGTTACAAGGGAGATGCTCCTAGCTGGGCCATCCCCAGAGCCCCTGACCTTGAATGCTAAACAAAGATTCTTCTGCATTTTCTGCTTTCTGGGAATATAGAGGGAGGATGGGATCTCTACATTCTTGATAGTGATTAACAGAGGCATTCAGGATGTGCTTGCACAAGCTAGCGAACCAATGTGTACTGTGCAACATGAGATCCTTAACTCCCAAATGGAAAATTAGCTTCTCAGAGACCAAAGGATCTTCAAGC
>NW_027816267.1:0-277 GCF_054177405.1 Leptonychotes weddellii | reverse complement strand
GAGTCTGCTTCTCCCTCCGACCCTCCCCCCTCTCATGTGCTCTCTCTCATTCTCTCTCTCTCAAATAAATAAATAAAGTCTTTAAAAAAAAAAAAAAGAAAGCCCAGAAATAAACCTTTGTGTATATGATCAAATGATGTTTGGCAAAGATGCCAAGACCACTCAATGGGGAAAGGACAGTCCTCTGAACAAATGGTGCTGGGAAAACTGAATATTCACATGGAAAAGAATGAAGTTGGACCTTTATCTTACACCATATACGAAAATTAACTCAAAA
>NW_027816266.1:0-2686 GCF_054177405.1 Leptonychotes weddellii | reverse complement strand
GTTCTGCATGGAGCACTGGGTGTTATGCACAAACAATGAATCATGGAACACTACATCAAAAACTAATGATGTAATGTATGGTGATTAACATAACATAATAATAAAAAAAGTAAAATAAATTAAGAGGAAAAAAAAGATGAGAAAAATATTTCAAGGGGGGACAGCACAGAATGTAATGCTTAGTGAGAAACATCTCACACTGAAAGAAAATTCCCTTCAGTAAGCACTAGACTTTGACCAAAGGAACTGCTATTGCTCCATCTTTAAATTCCAGTGTCTTAGTCATTTATAAAACATATGAATATTTTTGGCCTGTTATGATTTCCTGTTAGAGAAATTTATATATTTTTTCTCAATTTTAATTCATATGTCTGCTGTATTTATTAAGAAAAGAAATATTTAAGATTTCCCATTTTACCAAAGAGAGAGTTAGGCCTCAAATGCCATGTGATCAAAATATAATTTATCATAATAATTCTGAGCTGTTCCTAAGAATAAATAGCTCCTGCCATTTGGGATCTATGCAGTTAAGGCTCATCTTTGAATTTCATTGTGGAAGGATTTTCAGATGCCAAGATAAGAAGTAACAGCATAGATGATGGCTGTAGTAAGAAGTGCCCTGGGGCTATTTTGTAGAAAAATCACATTAAAGATTTGTATCTTGTTTTATGTCCTTTATTGTCTATATATCACATCAAAAATTGCCTTATTCTTGTTTTTAATCCATGGATTATAACTCTAATACATTTATAGGTATTGTATTTCAAGTTGAAATCTTGTAACAAAATCTTAAATATATACCATGTATTTATATCCTGATCTTATTTAAAATAAATGTTAATTCTATTAACATTTAATAAATGTTCTCAAAATGCAAAATCTAGTATATTATTGGAATAATATTTATAATTAATATTATATATAACATAAATAATTTTGTAAGATTATAAATATAAAATATAAATAAGATATTATTTTAAAATAATTTACATAAGCTATATAATTTAGATCTTCTAGTGATAATCTGTTAGTTTTCTTTTTTTAAAGATTTTTTATTTATTTGATAGAGACACAGAGAGAGAGGGGGAACACAAGCAGGGGGAGTGGGAGAGGGAGAAGCAGGCTTCCCGCCGAGCGGGGAGCCCGATGCGGGGCTCGATCCCAGGACCCTGGGACCATGACCTGAGCCGAAGGCAGACACTTAACGACTGAACCACCCAGGCACCCCTCTTACTAAGTTTTTATTGAATAATTACTAAATTAATAAAGAAGTTATTTACTAAACAGTAGTAAATACTTATAGGAACATTATTACAATTAAACCTCACAACAAACAAACTACTATGAGTTTTAATCCCTATCTTTCAGATAAACTGAATTTTGGAATTAGTTAAATAACTAATTTATATAGACATATAATGCTATATGTCTAATAAGGGGCAAAAGTTGAATTTAAACCCACTTCTTTGACTTTAAAATCTGACTTTAGGGCGCCTGGGTGACTCAGTTGGTTAAGCAACTGCCTTCGGCTCAGGTCATGATCCTGGAATCCCAAGATCGAGTCCCGCATCGGGCTCCCTGCTCAGCAGGGAGTCTGCTTCTCCCTCTGACCCTCCCCCCCTCATGCTCTCTCTATCTCATTCTCTCTCTCAAATAAATAAATAAAATCTTTAAAAAAAAAATCTGACTTTAATTATTACAGTGTAATGGGCCAGTGCCATGTTGTATGTAAGATACAAAGAAATATAACAATTGCTGTATCCTTTCAAGAAACATTCCGTATAGTTAATTTAATTATTGGAAAAAATTTCTAAAAATTTTTAACATTTTTAAAATTGTCAATTTTCTTAATTACCATTTGGCCTTCTTGCTTACTTGTATAAAATCTTGGGTTTCATTTCAGTGTATTGGATGAAGGAATAGTACTAGGTATTTATAGTCAATTACAGTTCTAAAATTTATGATTATTATGAATTGAAAGCAAATTAAGTAATTCACTTAAAAATAACAACATATTATTAGGATCTCATTCAGTCTCTGTTCAAATGAAACCCTCTCAGAGAGACCACCTTTCCTAAAATGGCCACAGGCCAGGCAAGAGATAGTGTTTAAAAACGTTTGAGAAAGGAATGCATGAAAAAGTGAAAAAGTCACTAATATAATTTTATATTTGTGTACCAATAAAAATATAACAAGTTAGTACAAAAAGAACCAAATAACCTGTTGTGAGTATATATAGTTACATATATTTTTGTCACAATTGTAACTTCTTGATTTCTTTTAAAAGGACTATATTTAGAATGGCTAGGATTTTATGTTCAATAATGTTTTCTCTGAAATTCTATACAATAGAACAAATGTGGATAATTTTCAGCTAACTCGGATATTGAGCAATCTTAAATTTAGGATTTATATGAACATCAGCACGATGTATTTTTACATAGATGTGCTGTCACTGTAACTTGATATTAAAGCATTCTTCTCTTTAGAGAATTATTTTTTCCTGTAAGAGGATCATAAAATCTATGATTTAAATTGAAATTAAAGCAGTGCTGTTTTTTTTTTTTTATTCTTATGGTAATCCCCATACATTACATCATTAGTTTTAGATGAAGTGTTCCACGATTCATTGTTTGTGCATAACACCCAGTGCTCCATGCAGAATGTGCCCTCCTCAATACCCACC
>NW_027816265.1:0-277 GCF_054177405.1 Leptonychotes weddellii | reverse complement strand
GGCCGGTAGGAAAAGTTGTTGTCTGGTGGCATTTGTCACATACGAGAGCTCCAATTTGCAGAGCTCATTCAGTCCCAGCATGAGCTGTGTAAAGCAGCTTGTTCACTCTTCTCTGGGCTTTTGTTCCTGTGCAGGTATGGGTTAGTGTTGTAGCCTCAGGCCGCAAGCTCCTTCAAATTGGGGGCTTCCTTAAAAATCTGTCTTTCTTTTTTTTTTTTATTCTTATGTTAATCCCCATACATTACATCATTAGTTCTAGATGAAGTGTTCCATGATT
>NW_027816264.1:0-277 GCF_054177405.1 Leptonychotes weddellii | reverse complement strand
TGCCTGGGCTTTGCCAGGTGCGGGCGGTGTGACCTTGGGCCGGTCACTCGACCTCTCTGCGTTCTTTCTCATGTGCCTGGGGGGGAACAGGGTGGCTCTGAGGACTCTGGAGTAAGGACGGTGGGCACAAAGCTTGGGGTCTGTGATAGACTGAGGGGTCAGTAATCGTGGTGTGGGCATTGCCCGCTTCCCCCTGCACCCCCCTCCCAGTTCTAAGGAGCCTCCCTCCCCAGCCTGGCCGCGGGGCTCGGGTCCGGCCTCAGCTTCTGCTCTGCAG
>NW_027816263.1:0-277 GCF_054177405.1 Leptonychotes weddellii | reverse complement strand
CTGTGCCCCGTCCACCATCATCTTCCAGGAAGGGCTCCAAAGCCAAGGTTTGCCACAAGCCTACAGATGGAAAGCTCCGTTCATGAGATAGCAGGGCATACACAGCAGAAGCCCGCTTCCTGGCAGGTCTGTAAGGACTCCGACGTGTGCTGATGGTGGAAAGAGAAACTCACAGACCCGGAAAGGCGTGGGCGGTCCAGGCTTACACCTGTTCTGTCGAGATCAAAGGCAGTCCTGTGAGTTTGGAAACTTCGTATGAAACAAGCACTTAATGATT
>NW_027816262.1:0-277 GCF_054177405.1 Leptonychotes weddellii | reverse complement strand
TAGGTCTGTATTTCTGATTCTTATTTAAAAGGAATAAATAGCAGCAATGACCTTGACCTACATAATTTTTAAATGGAGACTATTATCTATAGAACTGTATTGCCTACAGAATGGTTTGTGACCAAGAGCAGTTTATTTTTAAGTATTTTACTTCTGTATTAAGGTAATATGGTCATTTCTGGGTAAATATCTTCATAGCTTAATACTAATAATCTAAATTTGAGAAATTTCCAAGAGGTTCAAAGTATGTGCTATTAACCATTTTTGTAATTTCTTT
>NW_027816261.1:0-277 GCF_054177405.1 Leptonychotes weddellii | reverse complement strand
AACGTGGTCAAGCGCAAACACGGGGCGACAGAGGTGACACGGGACACGGAACACGGGAACAAGCCTGGGGCGATGGGTCCCTAGAGAGGGGCCTGGTCTCCCCAACCCCAGTGGGCAGGACAGGAAAAGTAAGATTCGGACTTCTTGTAAAATGCCCATTTGCTGGGTAATTTCTTTCTCCTCATCTTAAAAAATAATAAAAAATAAACACACGGGAAAAAATCTCAAGAAAGGAAAGGAATAAAACTCTAAGAAGGCGAGAGATGGGAGGCCAGGA
>NW_027816260.1:0-277 GCF_054177405.1 Leptonychotes weddellii | reverse complement strand
CGCCCGGGCCGAGCCGCACAGGCCGGGACGCCGTCACCCGCAGTTTACCTGTCGGAATGAACCTGCGGGGCGGAGCGGCCGCGAGGCCAGCACGCGGGAGGCCGCGAGCCGGCTGGTCCAGCAGCGCCGCCCCCGGCAGCCCCGGCCGCCCCCCCGGAGCCCCGGCCGCCTCCCCCCGGCCCGCAGACGAGCCCCGGCCCGCAGGCGGAGCCCCGGCCGCCCCCCCCGCCCGCAGGCGGAGCCCCGGCCGCCCCCCCCCCGGCCCGCAGACGAGCCC
>NW_027816259.1:0-277 GCF_054177405.1 Leptonychotes weddellii | reverse complement strand
GCGCAAGGCCAGGGGGAAGGTATACACCTCGTTCTCAAACCTGTCCCTTCACAATCTGTGAACGTTTTGTGTTTTTGAGTTTTTGAGCTTTTTTTTTTTTCATGCTGTCATTCTAACCACTTCTCCTAAGAGAGACCATTTTAACCTTCCTGTCTGGTGTTACGGTGTCGTTGCTACAAGTTTACCTTATAAATGAGAGGAGGATTTGTTACTTGAATAGACAACTAGTTGTTTAGATTCAGCGAAGTGCTCATGGAATTCTCTGCAGGCCAGAGAA
>NW_027816258.1:0-277 GCF_054177405.1 Leptonychotes weddellii | reverse complement strand
ATGGACTCTGAAAAACAAACTGAGGGTTCTAGAGGGGAGGGGGGTGGGAGGATGGGTTGGCCTGGTGGTGGGTATTGAGGAGGGCACATTCTGCATGGAGCACTGGGTGTTGTGCACGAACAATGAATCATGGAACACTTCATCTAGAACTAATGATGTAATGTATGGGGATTAACATAAGAATAAAAAAAAAAAAAAAAGAATTGATATCCACCCCACCTCCAGAGATTGTAGTCTATGCTATTTATTTGATCCCTTTAATTTATACCAGTAACAA
>NW_027816257.1:0-277 GCF_054177405.1 Leptonychotes weddellii | reverse complement strand
CCCCCCCGGCCCTGCCCCACCCCCCACTTGAATGCACTCACGCCTGTGCACTCTCCCTCTAAAATAAAATAAGATCTTAAAAAAAAAAAGAATTAGGAAAAGAACAAATTAAACTCAAAGTAAGCAGAAGAAAATACAGATCAGAGTGGAAACAGAAAACAGACAAAATAGAAAAAAAGAATATAGAAAATCAATGAAACCAAAAGCTAGTTCTTAATAAGATTTTTTAAAAATTGGACAAAAACAAATCTAATGTCACAGGAAATGAATTTTAAGC
>NW_027816256.1:0-277 GCF_054177405.1 Leptonychotes weddellii | reverse complement strand
ACGTGGAGGAGGGCAGTTTTTAGGGACATTGTGGAGGGAGAAAAAGGACCAGTGAGCTTTGGAAGGGTAAGAAAACTGAAGACTCAAAATGGACTCTGAATTGTTTTGATTGTGGGGTTGAGGGCCTATTAAATGCTATTACCAGAGATAGGAACATTCAGGAAGTGTGTTAATAAATGAAAGTTCAAATTATAAGAATCTTAAGTAATAGATTCTTAAATAGATTCTTGAGAGAATGAAAGAACAAATGCATGACTGTTAGAATTTAATAAAAGCT
>NW_027816255.1:0-2686 GCF_054177405.1 Leptonychotes weddellii | reverse complement strand
CCCGGGATCGAGTCCCGCATCGGGCTCCCTGCTCGGCGGGGAGTCTGCTTCACCCTCTGACCCTCCTCCCTCTCATGCTCTCTGTCTCTCATTCTCTCTCTCGCAAATAAATAAAATCTTAAAAAAAAAAAAAAAAAAGAAAAAGAAAATCAGGCAGAGAATAAGTTCCCTGCTACAAATGTCATGGCCTCAGCCTCCCTCATCCCTGAACACCTGCCGGGGGCCCAGATGACTACAGAGGCAGATTCGCACAGCCCAGCCCAGGCCAGCTGCCTCTCTACCTGCCACGCTGCCCTGCAGCCTTTCTCTTGGCCAACTCCTAAGAGCCACTCCGGGGAAGTCAGATGTGAAGGGCGCAAGTGGCCCTGAGAGGAGCCGTCGCCCCACAAGAGAGGGAAGCAGGAGCAGCCCGTCCTCCAGGGGGGTGAGGATGAAGTGTGCACCACAGAGGCTCCCAGTGGGCCAGGCCCAGCTGCCTGCCACATGGGTGGCTGCCCACGCGCCGGCTTCCTTCCCTTCGCTCTCTCACTGTCCCACTCCCTGAGACGTGCGATTTCTCGGACCACCTCTCAAATGAACCACCTGAACCCAAAATTTCATCTCAGGACCTGCTCCTGGGAAAACTCAGGTGAAGACACCGGCCCACAAATGTGAAGCCCACCAACACCAGGCCAAGCATTCACATCCAGGGCAGAGACCTTGGGAGACTCTACCCACCTGCTCCATTTTGAGGGCAAGAGCAGAAAGGGGAAGACTATTAGTCATTCAAAATTTCAAAACCTTGGGCGCCTGGGTGGCTCTGTTGGTTAAGCATCTGCCTTCGGCTCAGGTCATGATCCTGGGTTCTGGGATTGAGCCCTGCATCGGGCTCCCTACTCAGCTGGGAACCTGCTCCTCCCTCTCCTACTGCTCCCCCTGCTTGTGTTCTCTCACTCTCTCTGTCAAATAAATAAATAAAATCTTAAAAAAAAAAAAAAATTCACAACTTTAGAGTAGGTGGAGGTGAGGAAAGAGAGCACATATGAAAGGCTCCAGAATTTAAAAATTATAACTCAAACTATGACTGCTATCAATCATTTCATGTTCAATTGCTGTGCTGAACATTTTTTTAGGGTTTTTTTGTTTTTGTTTTTTGGGTTTTTTTTTAGTTTTTTTGCTGCCTTCTCCCGTGCACTGGGGAGAAGCACCCCTACTTGTCTCAGAGACCATATGGTACAAACAGTGCCACAGAATCGCCAACACCACCCCTCCAGGTATGGCACTTGATCAACCTCCAACCAGATTTTTCAAACACCGTAGTCTCAGTAACGTGGCAGGATTACATGACCCTGGTCCAACTAAACCTAGGGTCTAGGGCAGTGGGGAGGAGATAGAGGGGGACAGGGAATGGCCATTTCCATTGGTCTGATTAGAGGTCAAGAGGTAACCCCAGGACCCTCTTGCTACCATGATTTAAGAGCCTGTCTAGGGGGCACCTGGCTGGCTCAGTTGGCAAAACATGTAACTCTTGACATTGGGGTCATAAGCTTAAGCCCCATGTTGGGTGCAGAGCTTACTTAAAAAATAAATAAATAGGGGCGCCTGGGTGGCTCAGTCATTAAGCGTCTGCCTTCAGCTCAGGTCATGATCCCAGGGTCCTGGGATCGAGCCCCACATTGGGCTCCCTGCTCGGCAAGAAGCCTGTTTCTCCCCCTCCCACTCCCCCTGCTTGTGTTCCCTCTCTCACTGTGTCTCTCTCTGTCAAATAAATAAATAAAATCTTTAAAAATAAATAAATAAACAAATAAATAAATAAATAAGAGCCTGTCTAATGAAGCCAAAAGATAGGAAAAGAGAATTAATGCTGAGCTCTTGGATCCAGCCAAGCCTGAAGTCCAGCTCTAACTCTCTGGGCTCCTCAGTTACACAAATCACTAATTTCAGCGAGTTGGTATCGGACACCTATCATCCCATTAAGATCTCACAATCAATCCTAGGAGATAGGACTCCTGCTGCAGATAAAGAACTCACGTGAAAAAAAGATTATGAAATTAGCCAAGTTCTGAACGGCCAAGCCAGACTTCACGATGAAACACAGCTTTCTGACTGATAACAGTGGAGATTTACACGTAGAGCAAGAGGGAGAGAGAGAAAGCAAACCGGCCAAGAAGTTGGCAATGGTTCAATCAAGGTGCTAGAGATGCCGTTCTTTCAAATTCTCTGCATGTTTGATGAACTTTATTCATTGGATAAAGTTATTATATGTGGTAATGTCCAGCCTTCCAACTTCATGTGAAAGCCATCCACCTCTCCCTCCTCACTGTCATCACCCTCACCAGTGCTGACTGGTGTCCTTGCTTCTCTCATCCACGCTCCATTTAAAGAGTTCCTCCTGGGGCGCCTGGGTGGCTCAGTCGGTTACGTGTCTGCCTTCAGCTCAGGTCGTGATCCTGGGGTCCCGAGATCGAGCCCCGTGTTGGGCTCCCTGCTCAGCGGGGAGTCTGCTTCTCCCTCTCCCTCTGCCGCTCTCCCCTGCTTGTGCTCTAGCTCACACTCTCTCTCTCAAATAAATAATCTTAAAAAAAATAATAAAGTGATCTTCCTAAGCATAAATCTGAACCTGTCTCTGTGCTGGTTAAAACCTCCACGTTCCCTCAGAATGAAGTCCAAACTCTTTAAAGTACCTTACAAGCCCCTCCATGGCCCC
>NW_027816254.1:0-277 GCF_054177405.1 Leptonychotes weddellii | reverse complement strand
GGGGGGTTGTCCACAGCCCCAGGTGTTAGAGACATGGGGAGGGGAGGTGTCCACAGCCCCAGGTGTTAGAGATGTAGAGGGGGGGTCCACAACCCCCAATGTTAGAGACCTAGAGGTGGGGGTCCACAGCCCCAGGTGTTAGAGACATAGAGGAGGAGGGGGTCCACAGCCCCAGGTGTTAGAAATGTAGAGGCAGGGGGGTCCTGGAGATGGGCAGGCCTGGGCCAGTTACACAGCACGTGCCCCTCCCCTGGGCACCCCTCACCCCCACCCCCCC
>NW_027816253.1:0-277 GCF_054177405.1 Leptonychotes weddellii | reverse complement strand
AAAAAAAAAAAAGGAAGTGGTGCATTATGTTTGCTATTTTATTTAAGCAATTAACCTGGCAATGATTTTGGCACTGGAAATGCAAAAAGGGTATGTTTTCACTATAATTAAAATGATCTTCGTATATAAAAATCAAGATAATATAAGCCTTCCTGCTTTCGACCAACTTTTACTTAGCAACAAGTTTATTAATCATGTTTATTAGAAATTGAGTCATATTATCTCCTCTATCAGCTAGAATGGGCAGGTATGTTTTTAAATCTGATGCTTACTAAAT
>NW_027816252.1:0-277 GCF_054177405.1 Leptonychotes weddellii | reverse complement strand
ATCCTTCCTTATACTCTTACCCCTGGAAACTAGAATTCAGGCCAGAAAGAATCACCCCTGATATCCTATCATCAGAAGATGGAAGTTTGTTTGGTTTAGAAAATAGACACCAAGAGAAAACTGAAGAATTTTGACCATTCTACCATAGCCAGGAAAAGAAAAACAACTTCTGAAAGCATTAAGTCTGGTTTCCCCATAGTAATAATAATAATGATAATAATAATAATAACAACAATAAAATTTTAAATAAAACCAAGACAGACAAAAAAAAAATCAA
>NW_027816251.1:0-277 GCF_054177405.1 Leptonychotes weddellii | reverse complement strand
TCCTGGCCTTGCTTGTGGAGGAGAGGATGAGGCCGATGGTAAAGGGGTCAGACAGTTGATTAATAAGACGAACCACCAGGGGGACACGTAAGCAATGGCCCATCATCCATCTAGAGCCGGTGTCCACTATACGGGTTGTATGAGAGAGAACACCTCATATGTGCTACTACGTGGGGTCAGAGCTGGGAGAGACCCTTCCCCGGAGAACCCTGAAGGTAAATAGCCAGGTGGACAGGGGTGGGGGATCTTCCTCCGCTTCAAAGAGGTAATATTAGAT
>NW_027816250.1:0-277 GCF_054177405.1 Leptonychotes weddellii | reverse complement strand
CTTTAAGGAAGAAAACCGCTTTTCCTTTGTTCATGCTCATTTCCTTCTCTCACCTTCGGAGAGACTATGTCCAGAGGGTGACGGCCATACTGAGGACTTTGGGGAAGGGTGCCTGGAAACTGGCTCCTGAGCCTTATAGTCTGGGTCTCAAGCAGAAAACACAGGGAGCCTTTCAGCATTTCCCTTGACTAGCCCAGCTCATTCCAGGTAGAGAACTATTTGAAAAGTCTGAGCTGGTAACAAAGAAGGTTTTCAGCTCAGCACCAAAGGTGTCACG
>NW_027816249.1:0-277 GCF_054177405.1 Leptonychotes weddellii | reverse complement strand
CTTACACACATACACACAAATGAATACAAGTCAAACTGGGAAACTATGAGTAAGATAAGTCGGTCCTATCGGGGCGCTTAGGTGGCTCAGTTGGTTAAGCGACTGCCTTCGGCTCAGGTCATGATCCCGGAGTCCCGGGATCGAGTCCCGCATCGGGCTCCCTGCTCGGCAGGGAGTCTGCTTCTCCCTCTGACCCTCCTCCCTCTCATGCTCTCTCTATCTCATTCTCTCTCTCAAATAAATAAATAAAAAAAAAAAATCTTTAAAAAAAAAAAAA
>NW_027816248.1:0-277 GCF_054177405.1 Leptonychotes weddellii | reverse complement strand
AGCAGAAATCAATGATATAGAAATAAAAAAAAATAGTAGAACAGATGAACAAAACTAGAAGCTGGAGGAATGTTGAGGAAAAAAAAACAAACAAACTAGTGGCATCACAATTCCAAACTTAAGCTCTATTACAAAGCTGTCATCATCAAGACAGTATGGTACTGGCACAAAAACAGACACATAGATCAATGGAACAGAATACAGAACCCAGAAATGGACCCTCAACTCTATGGTCAACTGATCTTTGACAGATCAGGAAAGAATATCAAATGGAAAA
>NW_027816247.1:0-277 GCF_054177405.1 Leptonychotes weddellii | reverse complement strand
CCCTGCTCCTCAGCAGCAAAACCAGATTCCAACCCAGAGTCCTGGATTCCAGAGGCCAGGACCTTTCCCCCAGATGCGGCCTCTTGCTCTGAGATGTCCTCAAGGCTGCATTAAAATATTAGAGCCCAGGGGCACCTGGGTGGCTCAGTTGGTTAAGCGACTGCCTTCGGCTCAGGTCATGATCCTGGAGTCCCGGGATTGAGTCCCGCGTCGGGCTCCCTGCTCAGCGGGAAGCTTGCTTCTCCCTCTCCCACTCCCCCTGCTTGTGTTCCTTCTC
>NW_027816246.1:0-277 GCF_054177405.1 Leptonychotes weddellii | reverse complement strand
AGATCACAAACAAACAAACAGGTAAATATAACTCACCAAAAGAAACTAATAAAGCTGTAATAATAAATCGTAGAGAAATGGAGATCGATGAACTGTCAAAAGAAGAATTCAGAATAATCTTAAAGAAGCTTAGTGAATTACAAGAACATACAGACAACTAAACAAAATTAGGAAAATAATGCATGAACAAAACAAGAGGCTTGATAAGGAACTAGCAGCCATCTATTAAAACCAAACATTAATCTTATAGCTAAAAAATAAAATAACTGAAGAATTC
>NW_027816245.1:0-277 GCF_054177405.1 Leptonychotes weddellii | reverse complement strand
TTTCCACAGACAGTATAACTGCAATTGTCATACCAAATCATTTTACACTAACAGCCCAGACATACCATCTTTCTTCTTCTAATACATACATGCATTCAACAGAATGTCCAAAACATTAGTTTGGATAGAACTTTTGCATACTGGGTGCCTGGGTGGCTCAGTTGGTTAAGCGACTGCCTTCGGCTCAGGTCATGATCCCGGAGTCCCTGGATCGAGTCCCACATCTGGCTCCCTGCTCAGTGGGGAGCCTGCTTCTCCCTCTGACCCTCTCTCCTCT
>NW_027816244.1:0-2687 GCF_054177405.1 Leptonychotes weddellii | reverse complement strand
TTGGGGAGGGCGCACATTGAAGGGAGCACTGGGGTGGTGCGCAATTAATCATGGAACACTACATCGAAAACTAATGATGTAATGCTTGGTGATTAACATAACATAATAAAATTAAATTTAAAAAAAAAGAATTTAGGCACTAGAATCTCACATGCCCTCACAAACAAACGAGTCAGTGGTGAGATGAGGGAAGAGGGGGTATGGAGGTAGTGGAGTAGTCAGGGCCCAGGCATTGGGCAAGAAGAGTCCGCAGCTGGAGCCGGAGGGTTCGATTCTTTTTAAACAGCGCGAGGAACTGCCCTTGATACACCCTTTGGCGCGATAGAAAGAAGGGGTAAAAGATGCTAATAAAGCTAGTAATGAATGTGAAATTGACCATATGCCACCTATTTATCGAAATGGAAATCTAAAAACTGGGGACAATAACATCCTACAGTAAGGACCATTTAGCAACTCAAGGATTTCATCTTAGGGCGCTGTGCGAGCCCACTAGCTCAGTGGGTTCAACCCGTAACACCCACTTCTAAAGACCACAAATCCCAGCCTGACGGCGATCCGTGCGCATGCGGCCTGACGACCTACGCCTACATTTCCCAGCGGGCTGAGCGGCTACGCTGACGCGCGCGTGCGCCCTTGCGTTTCTCCCCCTAACTCAAGTTTGACCTACAGCCACCGGGAGAAGATGGCCGTCCCAGCAGTGTCCGGGCTGTCCCGGCAGGTGAGACAACGGAGGTCCTGAAAATTAGCGAGAGGATCTCTCCTAGGGTGAAACGTTCCAGGTCGCTAAGGGCCACCGGGTGAGGCCACAGCTGGGGAAGCGTGGCCGCCGTTCAGCGTTGTGGGGCCCCGCGAGTCGGGGCGACACAAAGCGGCTCAGGCGGCCGTGCCTCCCCTCTGTGGACGCCCGCGGGGCAGGGGGCGCAGGGTGACGCCCTTGGATGGTGCCTGACCTCGTCCCCCGAGCACAGCCTCGGGAAGCAGGTAGCTTGAGGAGCCCGGAGGGGGCGGGCAGGGCGGGCTTCCCTGGACCACGAAGAAAGGACACGGCCCACCGCCAAGTCACTTAACTTTTGTCGTTGTGGTCAAACCTGTCAGGGGTCACCAATAATGCTAAGGATTATTTGTAAAGCCCATTTCACATAAAGAAAATGAGATGGAAAAGTTTAAATGACTCGTCCTTGGCAGCTCAGCCAGTAAGGGGTAGGTAGGAGCTGAGATTCGAACCCACACAGTCACACAGAAGATGGAGTTGGAAGGAAAATTCGTGCTCTTTATACTACATATCAGCACTGTGCTTTGCATGTCATGACCCCTTGCAACTTAGGTAAGTTTTCTCTAAGTAATAAAGTCTTTCAATCCCCACAGCCAGTTGGTATAGTACACAACAGAACTGAAATTATTTAAAGGTGACCTGTGCCCTTGCAGGTTTTTTAAACAATGGGTTCCAGCTCTGTTCCTTGGTAGACAAGATACCGTTTCTCAGAGCCAGGGCCTGTGCTCACATCAGAGTGCTGCAATACTCTGGATTAATCTTTATTTTCCTATAGCATTTGGAGTCTAAGAAAATACATCTCTTGCACATCATGATTGGAATCTTCCCACTTTTTATTAAAATCCTTGCTCACGGGTGGTAATATAAATGCCAAAAATCTTGCGTTGGTTTTTTTTTGAAACCTGTATTTCAGCCAGATTTGAGTTTTCTCTCTTACACTGGTGTGCTAGCCTCACCCTGTTCCTAGTAAACGAAGGAGTTGGTGGGAAAGCAAATTTCCCAGGCAACTAGGGATGATTCTCAGTGGGGAAATTTACTCCTAGGTAATAAAGAGCATCATGTAACCTGTGTGATGATAACTCAGAAACTAATAATTTAAAATGTTTTATTATTGTTTTATTATTGTTTTAAAGGTGCGATGCTTTAGTATGACTGTCGTCAGGCCGTTTTCCAAGCTCGTGCGGGTATGTCAGCTTTTGTAATTAATTCTAAAATAGATGAAAGTGTGTGAGTCGAACAGCAATACAGTTAGGGCATAGACTTTTGTATAAGTACTACCTAAACCTTTCTGCATGATTTGTGGTTTCCAAAATGTGATGTGTGCATGGGGGTAGAGAATAGGATAAGTTGAATGCCTGGTGTGCAACAGGCCCCTGCATAACCTTTGTGAGAATTTCTTAAAACCCCATTACAGTGATGGAAAGTAGCTGGTCTTCCCGTTTACAAAAAAGGAAACAGACTCTGGGAAAACCTGCCCAAGGTTACTCAGCTTGATCCTAGAGCTGGACTGGAATTAAATCTTTCTCATTCAGAGCCTAAGCTTTCCCACTTCGACCATATAGCACCGTCAAGCTTATGTAGTCATATGTTGATGATAGTGTGTACAAAAAAGTCTACAGTCTTTTGTGAAAAATAATTCAAGCATCAGACACTCAGTAAGTTGCTAAAGAGCTCTATTAAACTGAACATTGAGGAGGAGGCACCATAGGGGAAATTTATGATGTTACTATGAGGTATATAAATATATACTTGTATATGTTTAATAAATACCTGTTTTCTTGGCTCTAACATGCAACACTGCCTTCTGTCAGTGTTTAAAATCTCCAGTACTTGGAACTGATTAGTTACTGAGTTCAAAGGAAGCATAAGCGCATCTCAGAATTAACGTAACTGATTTATATAGTTAGAGCTGAAA
>NW_027816243.1:0-277 GCF_054177405.1 Leptonychotes weddellii | reverse complement strand
GAATAGTGTCTAACACCTGCCGCTACTCGGCACACAGGATAGATCCTGCGCTCTCTGGGGCCGGGAGGTTCAGCTGTGGCTTGTGATACGCTGTGCACACGCGGATGTGCACTCACGGATGAGGGAAGCTGAGGGGGGGCCAGTGTCTGTTCTCATATGGATCAACACATCTAACTCATGCAGTACTAAGAGGGACAGTCCACTAGTACACCCACTTTATAGAAAGGCATACTGAGGTTTTGGGAGATCAGTGATGTGCCCAAGAGCCAGGGAGGAT
>NW_027816242.1:0-277 GCF_054177405.1 Leptonychotes weddellii | reverse complement strand
TCTCATGAATAAATGAAGAAAATCTTTAAAAAAAAAAAAAAAGAAAGGATCAAAGTGTGGCAAATGAGGACCTTTTGTTTCCTGGGTGGTCACAGGATTATCCATGGTTAGAGCAGCAATTGGGCTGTAATCAGTTACTACAGATTAAAGTTACCAGTGGAATTCAGAGGTGGATTCAACTCCCGAAGAATTGGTTCACTCAATGTATAAGGAAATGCCAATAAGAAAAAGACAAAATGCATAATCCATTGATTATTGTATAATACAACAAAATTCT
>NW_027816241.1:0-277 GCF_054177405.1 Leptonychotes weddellii | reverse complement strand
AAATCTTTAAAAAACAAAAAAACAAAACAAAACAAAAACAAGCACCATATGAGTCTATTTATATGAGGTCTCTAGAGTGGTCAAATCCATAGAGACAGAAGGTGGAATGGTGGGGAGTCTGTGTTTCATGGGGACAGAGGTTCAGTTTGGGAAGATGAACCAGTCCTGGAGATGGATGAGGGGGTTGGCTGCATGCCAGCGTGAATATGCTTAATGTCCCGCAACTGGACAGTTAAAAATGGTTGCAATGGGGCGCCTGGATGGCTCAGTCGTTAAG
>NW_027816240.1:0-277 GCF_054177405.1 Leptonychotes weddellii | reverse complement strand
CACACACAATCCTATTACCCTCACTGTTATATGGGCAATTGCACTCTTAGATTATGTTGTAAACTTCAAGTGTTTTGCTCTAAGAATATCACTAGTAACTTCTGCTATGGTCAAATGGAATCCCTAGACCATTTTCTTTTGAAATATTACAAATAGGGGGGCGGAACAAGATGGCAGAGGAGTAGGAGACCTGGATTTCGTCTCCTCTCAGGAATTCAGCTGGATAGGGATCAAACCATTCTGAACACCTACAAACTCAACAGGAGATCAAAGAAAA
>NW_027816239.1:0-277 GCF_054177405.1 Leptonychotes weddellii | reverse complement strand
TCTTCAAACACAGCACTCCATTTCCAGTGCCCTACTCTGAGCATAGCGTTTCTCTGTCTGGAATGCTCGTTTCCTGCACCCCCTCCCTCCACATTATTCAGATAGTCAGCTCAGTAGAACTCTTCAGAATTCTGTGTCTCCTTCACCTGGAAGCCTTCCATGACTCCCCAGTCTGGGAAAAGTTCCACTCTTCTTTACTCTCACTGCATCCTCTTGTCCCATTACCTAAGCACTTGGATCACACTTTATTGCAATTGTTGATTTACAGGTCTTCTCT
>NW_027816238.1:0-277 GCF_054177405.1 Leptonychotes weddellii | reverse complement strand
TTAATTTTTCATATTACTTATTTAATAAAATTTTAATAAAAAGGCATCCAGGATACTCTTGGATAAACAACATAACAATAAACAAAATATATGTTGAATTGATATCCTAAAATTATTGAGGAGCCTAACCAACACTCATGTATCTTTTACTGAAAGTACTCACACCATTCAGAATGGCTAAAATTAACAAGTGGGGAAACGACAGATGTTGGTGGGAATGCAAGCTGGTGCAGCCACTCTGGAGAACAGTATGGAGGTTCCTCAAAAAGTTGAAAAT
>NW_027816237.1:0-277 GCF_054177405.1 Leptonychotes weddellii | reverse complement strand
CAACATAAGCTTCCTTACAGTAACGGCTGTTTTGTTGTTGTGGTTGTTGTTTGGGGTGGTTTGTTTTGTAGTCCACTTTTGACAGTAGCGCAAAGAGCTTCTGTGTTTTCTGTGACAAAGAATCATAACTGAGTCACTTTAGGTCTTTCAGCTGAAGTATTTCGCCCCAAATGAAAAGTTAATACATCTTTTTTTTTTAGAAGGATTAGCATACTGACTGCAACTTGCTGTTCGTCAGAGAATAGGGGATTCAGAAAAGTTTGGGAAGCTTTTTTTT
>NW_027816236.1:0-277 GCF_054177405.1 Leptonychotes weddellii | reverse complement strand
AATAAAGTTTAAAACCTTCGTAACAGGGTCTTCTACTTTCTCGCCACCTACTACCCATCTCAAACACATACACACACACACACACACACACAGTTACAATGCCCTGAAACCTTTTCACCACCCCCTCACATAGATTCTTAGGGGAGGGCTTTTCGAGAGGGGGCGGGCACTGTCCCCGTTAAAGCTGGTTTCCCAATGGCAGTTTGCCTTCGTGGGCAAAGGGAAGGTCACCAAACATCCATTTACCTCTTAACTTAGAAGCCAGATTTTCATGGTC
>NW_027816235.1:0-277 GCF_054177405.1 Leptonychotes weddellii | reverse complement strand
CGAGCCCTGGTTCCATCAGAGACCCGGGGAGACGCAGGGAGACATGGGGAGACGCTGGCTCTGCAACCCCGTCCGGTCCCGGCCTTAGCATCTCAGAGAGGCCGCCTCTGTGGGGTTGAAGGGAAGTGCAGCCCTCAGGCATTTTCTGAGTGGTGGAGGAGGGTTAGAAACCAGAACCCAGACTGGTCCTCGTGGGCCTGCCCAGTGGCGCCCAGGAGGGTCTGGTCAGCGCTTCCCAGCACACCCTGACCACAGCGCTGCACTCCTAGCAGAGGGT
>NW_027816234.1:0-277 GCF_054177405.1 Leptonychotes weddellii | reverse complement strand
AACACCATCAAAACTGAACAAACAACCCACAGAATGGGAGAAAATATGTGCAAATGCTATATCTGATAAAGATCTAGTACCCAGAATATATAAAGCACTCTCACAACTCCACAATAAAAAGACAAATAGCTCAGTTTTTTAAATAGGTAAAAAATTGGTTCAGCATTTCTCCAAAGAAGATACGCAAATGGTCAATAAACACATGAAAAGATGCTCAACATTATGAGTCAGTGGGGAAATGCAAATCAAAACCAAAATAAGATACCACTTCATATTC
>NW_027816233.1:0-2688 GCF_054177405.1 Leptonychotes weddellii | reverse complement strand
AAAAAAAAAAAAAAGCCCTAAGGACACATCACTGCACACCTATTAAAACGGCCAAAATGAAAAATACATCATTAGTGCTGGTGAAGATGCACAAGTGGACCTCTTAGCCATTTCTGGTGAGAATGAAAAATGGTATAGCCACTCTAAAAACAGTTTAGCAGTTTCTTAGAAATTTAAACATACATTTACCAAAAGACAGCAATTCCACTACTGGGTATCTACCCTAGAAAAATGAAAACTAAAAAAAAAAAAAAAAAAAGAAAGAAAAAAGAAAACTTACGTTCACCCATACAAATACAGCCAACTTTTTTTTTTTTTTTTTACAAAGATACAAAAGCAATCCAATGGAGAAGGAAGAATCTTTTTGGTAAATGATGTTGGAACAATTAGTCATCCATACACACATACAAAAAAATGAACCTCATAGAGCTTTTCTTGTAATGGTCAAAAACTGGAAATAACCAAGATGTCCTTCAGACAAACAGAAAAATAAACTACAATACATCCATCTATTACTCAACAGTAAAAAAATAAATTACTGAGGGGCTCAACTGTGAGTAAAAAAAAAAGGTCCATTTCAGAAGGTCAATTTCAAATATATACTATATGAATCCATTTATATAACATAAATGACAAAATTATAGTGATGGAGAATATAGATCATTGGTTGTCAAGTGTTACGGACTAAGGGAGGGTGTGACTAGAAAGAGACAATCTGAGGGAGCTTCTCTGGGGTGATCAACAGTTCTGAACAGTTACACAAACCTCTACATGTGATAAATTTCATAGAATTTCACACACACACACACACACATACCCCACACACCCATGTTAACCCTGTAGGAACCTGGGTGAAGGGACCAGGGAAGTCTTTGAACTATTTTTGCAACTTGTAGGAGAGTCTAAAATTATTTCAAAATAAAACATGTTTTAAGTGTTCTCGGAATGCTGCTGATAGATCAAGTAAGATGAAGACCACTAGATTTAACAACTTACAGGGTCGCCTGGGTGGCTCAGTTGGTTAAGCGACTGCCTTCAGCTCAGGTCATGATCCTGGAGTCCTAGGATCGAGTCCCACATCAGGCTCCCTGCTCAGCAGGGAGTCTGCTTCTCCCTCTGACTCTCCCCCTTCTCATGCTCTTTCTCATTCTCTCTCTCTCTCTCAAATAAATAAATTTTTAAAAATCTTTAGATTTAACAACTTAGAAACTGCTGGTGTCTGAGAGGAATTGTTTTCATGAAGGTGATGATTAGAAAGCAGAGTGCTTAAAACTCAGATTATGGAGGGGTTTAATTTATTAGAAATGGCATCAAGTAGGATATGATCAAGGAAGTTTAATGGCTGAAACAGACAATGAAATGGATCTCTGAAGTAGAAAAATTAAGGGAACTGAGAATTTCTTATTAAATTTGGGGAGGGGGGAAAGATGGCGGAGGAGTAGGGGACCCTATTTCAACTGGTCCCCGGAATTGAGCTGGGTATCTACCAGATCACTCTGAGCACCCACGAAACCAGCCTGAAATGTAAAAAGATCGGGATCTCTACAAACAGAATATCGCAGGCAGTTGGTTTTGAGGTACGAAGCACAGAGCCGTGATTCTGCGGGCAGATATTAGAGGATAAACGGCAGCGGGAGGGTGCCTGGCCGTGGGGATCCTACACCGCCGGTGAGTGACAGCCTCGCGCGCTGCAGACAGGGCACAGACTCGAAGACCGGTAGCATCGGGAAAGAACTTTAGGGCAGCCCCCAGGGTGGAGGACCAGACCCGCGGGGTCGCGCGCACGCAAACTGCACCCCCAGGACAGAAACCGGAGCAACGGTTGTGTGCACGCGAACTGCAGCCTCCGAGAGGGAAACCCAGTGCGCCGGGGTCACACCGGTGAACTGCAACCCCCAGGGTGGAAACCCCGGGCGAGCGGCAGAGTCGCGCACATGCGAACTGCAGTCCCTGGACGGAACCCCAAGCAGCGGAGTTGCGCGCACGCGCACGAACTGGGAGCAGCTGGCAGTTTTAGAAGCACAAAGGGCAGAGACGAGCCCCGACCTGGAGGCAGGACTGGGAGCGCTGCGGAGGGGCGCACAACCCAGGACACTGCAGTTTATAGCAGCACAGACAGAAACGGAGACAGTGTGGCCTGGAGAGCTCACTGAAGAACAGACTGAGGTCTCTCTGCTCTGAGGCAGAGGGTTGGAAATGGTCTCTTCTGCTCTGACTCATGGAAGAGACACGGAGCCACCAGGGAAAGGCGCCAGAGAACAAAAGCCCCAAAGACTGATTCCCACTAAGCCCATCCCCCGCCACGGGGGCGCAGGGCAACTCCACCCCAACAGGGCTGCCTGAGTAACAGCGCGGCAGGCCCCTCCTGAAGAAGACGGGCTGGGAAAACAAGAGGCCAGCAACCCTAAGGTCCCAAGAAAACAGGTGCATCTTGCTTGGGTTCTGGTCAATAATTTGGACTCTATACATTGCCTCAAACACCCATCAACAGAATGACTAGGAGGACGAGCCCCCAAAACAGAAAAGACTCAGAGATGATGACTTATGCTGCAGATTTACAAATGGATGCAGATATAACCAAGATGTCGGAGATGGAATTCAGGCTAGCAATTGTGAAGACAATGGCTAGAATGGAGAAATCAATTAATGGCAACATAGAGTCTCTAAGGGCAGAAATAAAAGGGGAAT
>NW_027816232.1:0-277 GCF_054177405.1 Leptonychotes weddellii | reverse complement strand
CAAGGAGGAACAGTCAGAGAGCATCTCAAGAGGGGTAAGATAAGAGCTCCACTCCCTCAGGATAGACTAGAGGGAGGTGGGCCCTAGGGTTTGGGGTGGGAAGGAGGAAAGAAAAGTGATGCTTGGGGTTTGTTGGCTTTCATGAGTGTTTACTCAATGCCAAGTGCATCACATACATTATCTCACTCCCCACCACAGACCCCACAGGGTGAGGATCTAGGAATTTGCCCCCAGGTGACAGTTGGGAATGCAGGGGGTTGCTCCCAGTCTGTTCTGT
>NW_027816231.1:0-277 GCF_054177405.1 Leptonychotes weddellii | reverse complement strand
TCGCGGGCGCCTGGGTGGCTCAGTTGGTTAAGCGACTGCCTTCGGCTCAGGTCATGATCCTGGAGTCCCGGGATTGAATCCCACATCGGGCTCCCTGCTCAGCAGGGAGTCTGCTTCTCCCTCTGACCCTCCTCCCTCTCATGCTCTCTGTCTCTCATTGTCTCTCTCGCAAATAAATAAAATCTTAAGAAAAAAAAAACAAAAAAAGAACCTTTCCCCTCTCTCTTGTCTGGGGAGCGCTCCTAACTATCTCCTGTTGGGCACTGCTCTGTTTCAA
>NW_027816230.1:0-277 GCF_054177405.1 Leptonychotes weddellii | reverse complement strand
TCCATGATTCATTGTTTGCGTATAACACCGGTGCTCCATGCAGAACGTGCCCTCTTTAATACCCATCACCAGGCTAACCCATCCCCCGCCCCCAGAACCCTCAGTGTGTTTCTCAGAGTCCATAGTCTGTCATGGTTCGTCTACCCCTCTGATATCCCCCCCTTCATTTTTCCCTTCCTACTATCTTCTTCTTCTTCTTCTTTTTTTTAACATATAATGTATTATTTGTTTCAGAGGTACAGGTCTATGATTCAACAGTCTTACACAATTCACAGCG
>NW_027816229.1:0-277 GCF_054177405.1 Leptonychotes weddellii | reverse complement strand
CCCTCCTTCACTGGCCATGACACTGTCTCACCTTCCTGCCTCTTAGTCCAGAGCCCAGGGCTTGTCCTTGGACTCCACTTCTATCCACACTCAGTGTCTCAGGGATCTGTTCCTGTCTCAGGGGTTTAAACACCATCCGTGGGCACAAGGTGCCTGTGCAGAGACCCACCTCTCTGTCACGCTGTCTACAGGACACTGCCAATGTCACATGCCCGAAGCAGAACCCCCAGGCTTTCCAGGCCCTACCCTACTCCTCCCATGGTCTCTGCCATCAGTC
>NW_027816228.1:0-277 GCF_054177405.1 Leptonychotes weddellii | reverse complement strand
TTTCCTCTCCTAATTCAAAGTTACCTTCTAAATGGATCATGTAACCAAAGTCCAGTGACTAGTTTTCTAGTCAAGAAATCTTTAAACTCTACTCCGTGCTTCATGCATTTCATTTGCAAAATTGTTCCAGATTTTCTTTCAAGTAATCATTTTATTCATCCTTTTCAAGGATAATGTTATCCATCCTTTTTTCTTTCATTGTTATAATCACAAACCAGTTCACCTTTATTAATATCATAAATTCAAATTCATTAACCACCTGTTTTATTCCAATTAC
>NW_027816227.1:0-277 GCF_054177405.1 Leptonychotes weddellii | reverse complement strand
CTACAGCAAATAGGGGCGCCTGGGTGGCTCAGTTGGTTAAGCAACTGCCTTCGGCTCAGGTCATGATCCTGGAGTCCCGGGATCGAGTCCCGCATCGGGCTCCCTGTTCGGCGGGGAGTCTGCTTCTCCCTCTGATCCTCCTCCTCTCATGCTCTCTGTCTCCCATTCTCTCTCTCAGATAAATAAATAAAAAAATCTTAAAAAAAAAAAATCTACAGCAAATAGAACAAAAGCGGCTGCCCTAGACTCAAAAATATTCTAGCAATAGAGATTTAAA
>NW_027816226.1:0-277 GCF_054177405.1 Leptonychotes weddellii | reverse complement strand
CGAACACTATCACACAGATTAGAGGTGACATCTTCTTTCTCGGCCTGCAAATAAAAGCCGAACTGGTTCAGAACACAGAGTGGGTTTTAAAGCAATCAGCCATGTTTATATTATTATTCTTTGTTGAAATTCTGTGGTTAGTCAAGAGATAGATAAAACAAACTAAAACTAAAACTTCAAAAGCCCATCTTTTTTTTTTTATTCTTATGTTAATCCCCATACATTACATCATTAGTTTTAGATGAAGTGTTCCATGATTCATTGTTTGTGCATAAAA
>NW_027816225.1:0-277 GCF_054177405.1 Leptonychotes weddellii | reverse complement strand
CCCGTGCTTTCCCCTGGCTTGTTCGGCCTCCTGGCTGCCCTTGGGGCTTCCCCCTGAGCGCGGCTCGCCTGCTTCTGCTTGAGTATACAATCTCCCTTCATGACCGTCATTTCTGCGTCTGCAGGCCCTACCACACCTGTTTAAAATCAGTCCGGGTACATTTGCAAACAGTGGCCCTTTTAAGGCTCATGGATATTGAAGGCCTCTTGTGCATTCTGCATATTCAGTTATGAATTTTGGTGCCTTGGCTGCTGTATCGTGGGATTTTGGAGTTCAA
>NW_027816224.1:0-277 GCF_054177405.1 Leptonychotes weddellii | reverse complement strand
TCCCCGACGCCACCCTCATCACCTGCTATGCCTTTATCTTGCTCTGTTAGGGTTTCCATAACACTGCTATCACCTGACATATTTCTTTTCATTTTTTTTCCTGGCTCTCCTCCCAGAAGAGTAGGTGCTATACCTTCTTTGTTTGCTGTTGTCTTCCCACTGCCTGGACAAGTGTCTGGCACATAGTAAAGCCCAATAAATATTTGTTCAATGTATTACTAAATTCTTTACATCTCCCCGAATGCCTGGCACAATCTTGGGCCTGCCTTTACAAGAC
>NW_027816223.1:0-277 GCF_054177405.1 Leptonychotes weddellii | reverse complement strand
AGTCTGTTTGGTCCCAATCTCCAAGTTCTCATTTTTGTTGCAGGATGCCAATGGTTGGAGGGAAACTGAGTCAGGAGCGGAGACAGTAATGAACTTCTCTAAGCTGAATGGAAAGGTTGCCCTGATGCCACCTCACGGGCACAACATCTGTTCCCTAGTTCCTGGTCCCATCGACGTCACGGGCAATTTCAAGGTCCATAATGGGACTCACATCTAATACTTTCAACCCTACAGTTTCTTGACCTTTTCAACACCAATGACTATGGGTCATCCTGGA
>NW_027816222.1:0-2688 GCF_054177405.1 Leptonychotes weddellii | reverse complement strand
GTGTTTTAACTGGTTTTGTTTTTTCGCAAGAGATTATAATGCCCCCCCCCCCCCAAATCCGATGAAATTTTTGTCCCTGGCCTGCTCTTGTGTGCTTCACCTAACAAGTTTATCAATTTTATCTAATTGTAACTGTTACTATTCAATCTTCTCTTTATTATTATCTGGGAATAGATAATTTGCCTTCCAGAACTAGTCAGCTCTCAAGAGAGGCCCTATCATTGTATTGAACAGCTGGTTCTTATAGCAGAGAAACTCCCCATGGAGGAGGTAGGAAGAAATCCACTGGTGAGAACTGGGATGTCTTTGTTGGTGCACTTTCTGTGATGGTTATTTTGCCATGTGGTGATGAGGTTCCAGCCCATTTGGATCTTTTTTATTGTATTTTTTAAGGTTTTATTTATTTATTTTGCGAGAGAGAGATGGAGAATGCAGTTGTGCGAGGGAGGGGGAGAGAGAGAATCTCAAACAGACTCCTTGTGGAGTGCAGAACCCAACGTGGGGCTGGATCTCACAACCAGAGATTCTGACCTGAGCGGAAATCAAGAGTCGGGCACTCAACCAACTGAGCCACCCAGGCGCTCCCCAGCCCCTTTGAATCTTGACACCAGAATATTCCATAGGAAAAACATTTCTACCTGTACATGAAAACTATTTCATGTCATTCTCTTGCCAAGTAGAGTGTGGTGACATTTCTGTTTCCAATGGAAATATGTTTGTTCCTATTCTCCATTTATATGGTATGTAGCTCATTGATGATGAGCTGGATATTAGAAGGCTGGGTAGGAAGAAAGAAAGTAGGCTTACTAAAAATGTAGTTTTCTTTCTAATATTCCATGTTAAGTCCATCATGATAATATATCCCAATTTGAATGAATAAATTTTATCTGTGATCTTAGAAACTGCTGAAAATAATCTTAACACGTTTTGAAAGTAGGTATTTTTAAATGGTTTGATTTTAAAATATGGGCTATGTAATATATAAAATTCACTTGGGGAAAGGGAGGCTGGGAACATGTCA
Source organism: Leptonychotes weddellii (assembly GCF_054177405.1). NCBI lineage: Eukaryota > Metazoa > Chordata > Mammalia > Carnivora > Phocidae > Leptonychotes > Leptonychotes weddellii. Next base: position 1,667 of record NW_027816222.1, on the reverse strand, counting down.
AAGGGATGGACAGTTATTTTCCAGAGTTGATAAGCTAGATTCTTTTGAAATCTGTATTAAAAGTATATTATCATATGTATCAAGGTGTTTTCAGCATTTACAATGCTTTCAGCTGCAATTAACAGAAAACCTCACTTTAACTATCTTAAACAATAAGGGAATTTATTAACCAACATAACAAAGAATCCAGAGATGGGGCAGTAATTTAGTTGTGAAAAGAGCCCTAGGTCCTCCTCTTTGTAACTCTAGTCTAACCAGGCCCTCCTACCCAGACAGGTTATACTCAGGCTTGATCTCTTACGGTTACAAAGTGGCAGTGGATGTCAGGCATCACATCCAGAATTGACAACTTACAGATGCAGAAAAACAGGCCTCTCTTTCTTGTGTCTTCTTTAAGCGTAAGAAAACTTTCCTAGAACTTCCCCTGCAGATATTTTTTCATATATTATGGCCAAAATTTCATCACATGCCTAGGTATAAAACACTCATGGACTCAGGGAGAGACCACCATGACTGATGCAGACACTATCTTCTAAGGCTCACTGCAAAATTAACAGGGTTCAGTGCAAACTGAAAATGTGGTGCCCAAGCCAGGGGGTAGGGAAATTAATCTACTCTTCCCTTGAGCCCACCACCCCAGTCCACACAGGGGAGGGCAACCATGAGGGATTGCTGCCTGCCTGCCAGGATGCACAGAGATACCTCTATTGTGCATGAGTGGGAGGTGCCAGCCAGTTAACCCATGGGACGTGGCACCATCAGCTTGAGGTAGGAATGACCACCTACTCTCCTTGCACTGAGATTCTTAAGAGTAGGTGTCCAGTCTACGCATGTGCTCAGGCCCCCATTATGGACTGTGGGTGACAGTGAAACATGGGCTTTCCCCACCCATCTTGGGATGGAAGAAGGTAGCTGAGGGCTACCTTCACATGTAAGCCAGGGCTCCAGTCCATGCACCATTGTTCCATCATATTTCACTTATAAAACACAAATGCAAAGATAAAGTTCTTAAGAATTTCAGGTCAGCGACCACAGAGCATTAAACCGCAAGCCCAGCGCCTTTTGGTGCATGAGGCCCTGAGTGACTGCACTGGTCATACTCTTATTAAGTATCATACTTACTAAGGTCATACTCTTACTCCTACTAAGCTAAGATCTCCTTGGGATTGGGACTATAGCCAGCCACCCTGACAAATATCAGGGTGGCTTCCTGAACATTCAAAATGGGGCTTTGTCAGAAAGGAAGAAATGGAAGTGAGAGAGAAGAGTAGGTAATAAGTTGGGAATCAACAGTGTCTGCTGTAAGATGCCATGACCAGAGAAAATGCAGTGGTTTGGAATATTAGCCCCAAAGTACAACTCAAAAGGGCAGATGTCTGAATTCACATTGGATACTCCAGGATGGTTAGCGGCAAGGATTTATTTATTTAACATTGGTTAGCACTTGTCATTTAGTCTGATAAGGAAAAGCCCCTACACTCAAAATTTTACTTCAGATAGCACAAGACATTTATTCTAACTATATTAGTAAAGATGCTTTTAGATTTTTGTGAAATTATTCTTATTTTCACTCATATATCTAAGACACTTAATTATTGTTACATATATTACAGTTTACAGATAAATCTTATTACTATATTACGGTCATTTTGAAAGAATTACCAGGT
>NW_027816221.1:0-277 GCF_054177405.1 Leptonychotes weddellii | reverse complement strand
TTCTCAGGCTGTCCATGGAGGCGTCATCCAAGCCCCAGAATCCAGCTCTGGAACTGGGGAGCCATGGTATTGACAGGTCCAGTGCCCTCCCTCCAACAAGGACCATCTTTCCCTTCCCCCACCACCTTTAGGGCTCTAGAGGGACTCCACCTACCCTTGTACTGGGGGGGGGTAAGGGGGGTCTGGCCAATCAGCAGACACCTCCCCTGCACCCGGTGATTAGTTCAGAGATGGACACATGACCTGCGCTTAGCCAATTAGGTTGAATCCCAAGGTT
>NW_027816220.1:0-277 GCF_054177405.1 Leptonychotes weddellii | reverse complement strand
TGGAAAACTGACAATTCATATGGTTCAACATGAATGGTATCTTACCCAGGATTTCAAAATAGCTGTGGTATATAAAGCTTTTCGGATTCTTCATTACTGGCCTTAAAGTAGATTTTTTTTCAAAGACTTTTTGGTATTTGGAATTAACTTGTGTAACTTGAATTGGTTTTGGTCAACCAGAATTATATAAAATTAATTTCACCATAAAAAATGGGTGCTAGAAATCCATCCTAACTGAAACCTCGTTGATATTTAACGTTCTGAAAACTTAATGTAT
>NW_027816219.1:0-277 GCF_054177405.1 Leptonychotes weddellii | reverse complement strand
CACTGTGTATTTATTTACATTTTAATTTTCCCATAACTTAACTCCTAGCTAGTTAATTCACATAACATCCAACTGAAGAAAGATGCTCTTCTCATTTTTATTTCACAGATGAGAGCCATAAAAGCAGCTAAATTTAAATGGCCCACGTGAGGAGGGCTCACATGTCCGCCTGCCATCCATAGCGAAGGCAACGCACCTCGGAAACCTACATGCCAACCACCTGCACAGATGACGGGTCCTGCAGCAAACTGTACTTCCTGGCACATTCTTGTGCACG
>NW_027816218.1:0-277 GCF_054177405.1 Leptonychotes weddellii | reverse complement strand
TCAGAGCAAAATGCAGATTAGTGTTTTATTGAATGACTGGGTACTATAGCCCAGCCAAGTTCACATGTGTAACTAACCGTAAAAGCCTTTCTTTTTTTTCCTTTCTTTTTTAAATTTCTTTCTTTCTTCCTTTCTTTTTTCCTTTTATTTCTTTATTTTCCCTATTATAATTAATGATTTTTTGGATTTTTTTTTTTTTAGATTTTTATTTATTTATTTGACAGAGAGAGACACAGTGAGAGAGGGAACACAAGCAGGGGGAGGGGGAGAGGGAGAC
>NW_027816217.1:0-277 GCF_054177405.1 Leptonychotes weddellii | reverse complement strand
TCAATTTATATCCTTTTCTCCTGTTACTCTGTCTTTATCAGTTTAATTTTCAGACCCAGCCAGGGACCCAAAGAAGGTAGAGGAAAACTTTTTCCTCCCCACACCACAAAGAAGAGTCGGGAAACCATATCCACCCCAGCTATCCCCCCAGTAGCTCAACTCCTTAGTGTATCTGCCATCCCTATTAATGGTGGCTTAAATAATAATCATTCCGTTGGTGCCATGAATTCTGAAGTGCTGTTGTTTCTTGGCTTCCTGAATCACGTTGTTTCTTTGA
>NW_027816216.1:0-277 GCF_054177405.1 Leptonychotes weddellii | reverse complement strand
GGCTAATCCTTGCCCCATCTGTGGGGAGGACCCCTGACAGGCTGAGGAAGACCCCAGGCCCAGATTCAGCAGGTCTATGGAACGGTCAGAGCCACTAAAGGTGACCCGCGTTAATCCCCAGGGAGTTAGGACTGGGCGTCCCAGTGCATCAGCCGGAGGAGAAATCAATACCCATCGCCTCCAGGACTGAAGTGCCTAACATTTTTTGAGCAGCCGAGGGCTCGGCTGACATCTGGGCCTCTCCTGCGCCTCTCACCGCACAATCATCTCTGAATGA
>NW_027816215.1:0-277 GCF_054177405.1 Leptonychotes weddellii | reverse complement strand
AGTAAGTGTCGTCTAAATAGACATGTGCTTGTGTGTTTGAGACAACAATGTGAAATATATTTTGAATGGTAAGTCTCAGTCAGAGAATGTTTGAAAGCTAGCACCCTATTACTCAGGCCAGTCATTCAGCACTGAGCTTCCTGGGACCCCTCCAGGCAGAATAAATTGCTTCCGTATGTGTGTTCCTGTAGCCGAGTGTACATTCCTATCTTATAACCCTAATCAAATTGCACTTAGGTTTCCTCCCCAAAGGGTGTCCATGTGTGTGTGGATGCCT
>NW_027816214.1:0-277 GCF_054177405.1 Leptonychotes weddellii | reverse complement strand
GGGCGCCTGGGTGGCTCAGTTGGTTAAGCGACTGCCTTCGGCTCAGGTCATGATCCTGGAGTCCCAGGATCGAGTCCTGCATCGGGCTCCCTGCTCGGCGGGGAGTCTGCTTCTCCCTCTGACCCTCCTCCCTCTCATGCTCTCTGTCTCTCATTCTCTCTCTCTCAAATAAATAAATAAAATCTTTAAAAAAAAAAAAAGTATTTATCTTTTAAATATGACAACTCTCAGACTACTTGGAAATAGGCTGGCATCTATTATATGTTTTTATATAAAT
>NW_027816213.1:0-277 GCF_054177405.1 Leptonychotes weddellii | reverse complement strand
CCTTTCCCAGACCTGATTGAAAGGGTCTGGGGAGGGGCCTGGGTATCCAGATTGTTTCCAGGCACCACTGGTGATCGTGAGGTGCAGCCAGGCCTGAGGACCACCGCTGACATTGCAAAGATGAGCTTGTCCGCCAGATGGAGACAAAGCACGTCTCTGTGGAAAAGGCTCCATACAAACAAAACCCATTCTCTGACTTATATCTGTACCAAATTCCAATTTATGTCAGGTACCAAGCAGGGCAAACATGTGGGAAGATAGGTAAAATTATCCATGA
>NW_027816212.1:0-277 GCF_054177405.1 Leptonychotes weddellii | reverse complement strand
CAAAAATGTCTGAAATTTGACTACAATTTTTGTGGTATGGTGATAGATTAAAAAACGATTTTCAGCTCTTTTCATCAATAAGGTAAGAAGAGAAACTATTCAGTTCTCTGCTAGCTCCCCATCTCTTGAATCCAGTTTGCTATTTGACTTGCTGTGACCAAGGGAGGGGAGAGACACTGAAGATTGAGTTAATTACCAATGGCCAATGATTTAATCAATCATGCCTACAAAATGGAACCTTCATAAAATGCCTAAACTATGGGTTCAGGGGTGCCTG
>NW_027816211.1:0-277 GCF_054177405.1 Leptonychotes weddellii | reverse complement strand
CATTGCTTATATTTTATGGCGCACGTTTAACCATATAAACTGTAATATATTAAGGTAAAACATTGAACAAGCGAAACGGAGTCAGAAGATGCGAGCGACATGTGTTTGGTTAGCAGCGAGGAGGCAAAGGGCTTTCACGTCATCACTGCTGCTCGAGCCATGAGGGACAGACGCTTGTCTCTGGGACAGACGCTTGTCTCTGCTTTTAAGGTGTAGGGTGTAAGCAGCACACCACATAAAAGGTACAGGAGCTCTTCGGGAACCCGGGCAACAAATA
>NW_027816210.1:0-277 GCF_054177405.1 Leptonychotes weddellii | reverse complement strand
CAAAAAGACAGGGCACAGGGGAGAAAAAAAAGACCAAAACCAATTTGAGAAATTTGTATACAAAATATGCTTCCAAACCCAGATTCTAAAACCACATGAAGAAATTTAACGCAAAGAAAGACAACCAACACAACCGGAGCTCTGAAGAGGAATTCACTACTGGTAATACCCATTTTATAGAATGTCAGACAAAAACTTTAAAATAAGTATTGAAATAGTTCAAAGTACTAAAAATAGCTCAAAGTACTAAAAGCATTTAAAAAAAAAAAAAGATACT
>NW_027816209.1:0-277 GCF_054177405.1 Leptonychotes weddellii | reverse complement strand
GCCTGGGCTTTGCCAGGTGCGGGCGGTGTGACCTTGGGCCGGTCACTCGACCTCTCTGCGTTCTTTCTCATATGCCTGGGGGGGGAACAGGGTGGCTCTGAGGACTCTGGAGTAAGGACGGTGGGCACAAAGCTTGGGGTCTGTGATAGACTGAGGGGTCAGTAATCGTGGTGTGGGCATTGCCCGCTTCCCCCTGCACCCCCCTCCCAGTTCTAAGGAGCCTCCCTCCCCAGCCTGGCCGCGGGGCTCGGGTCCGGCCTCAGCTTCTGCTCTGCAG
>NW_027816208.1:0-277 GCF_054177405.1 Leptonychotes weddellii | reverse complement strand
TGTGGAGAGCTGGATTCTTTCAGGGAAAGGTGAACAGCAGTTCAACTGATTTTTGTGGATTAATACAAGCTTAAACTTTGATTCAGATTTTGTTTTATCTTTTGAGTATTTACCAAGCTCACTGGGGGAACTTCTTTGGTTTTCTTTCTTTTCTTTTTTATTCAAAAGATTTTATTTATTTTTTTGGCACAGAGAGAGAAAGCGCACGTACAAGCAGGGGGAGAAGCAGAGGGAGAGGGAGGAGCAGGCTCCCCGCTGAGCAGGGAGCCTGATGAGG
>NW_027816207.1:0-277 GCF_054177405.1 Leptonychotes weddellii | reverse complement strand
GTTTCTTAAAACGTTAAACATGCCTTCTCATACCACCCAGTTATTCCATTTCTAAGTATTTACCCAAAAAGAAAGGTAAACATATTTTCAAACAAAGACTTGAATGCAAACGTTCACAGCAGGTTTTTTTGTTTTTTTGTTTTTTGGGGATTTTTGGTAGTAGTCAACACCTGGAAATAATTTAAATGTCTCTGATCATGGAAACAAATAAAAAGAGATGTTGTATAGCCACACACGTAAAGGACTATTACTCAGCTCATACAGGCAACAAGGAAGA
>NW_027816206.1:0-277 GCF_054177405.1 Leptonychotes weddellii | reverse complement strand
GACTCCAGGATCATGACCTGAGCCGAAGGCAGTCGCTTAACCAACTGAGCCACCCAGGCGCCCTCCACTGGACTCTCTTAAGTGTTTAAAAAATGGGGTCCCAAGGAAGACCACCTTCTGAAATCTATCTTGCTCTTCTGCCTGGTTCATTTCACCCCCGTGCTCTGACAACCCCGGAGAACCAGTCAGAAACCAGCCCAGCATCGTTGGGATTGAGGCTCCATCAGCCCCCAGGTAAGGGGCTCAGGGTGAGGCCCCGGCGCTGGGCGCTGTCTGT
>NW_027816205.1:0-277 GCF_054177405.1 Leptonychotes weddellii | reverse complement strand
ATGGTGAGCACTGTGAATTGTGTAAGACTGTTGAATCACAGACCTGTACCTCTGAAACAAATAATACATTATATGTTAAAAAAAAAAAAAAAAGAAGAAGAAGATAGCAGGAAGGGAAGAATGAAGGGGGGTAAATCAGAGCGGGAGATGAACCATGAGAGGCTATGGGCTCTGAGAAACAAACTGAGGGTTCTAGAGGGGAGGCGGGGTGGGCAGGTTAGCCTTGTGATAGGTATTAAAGAGGGCACGTACTGCATGGAGCACTGGGTGTTATATG
>NW_027816204.1:0-277 GCF_054177405.1 Leptonychotes weddellii | reverse complement strand
GAATTCCCAGCCTCACCACACCAGTTGTCTTTAGTGTAAAATGAGGGTACAGATTAAGAAAGAATGCTTCCCTAGAAATTGCAAAGGAATGCAAGGAATGCTTTCAAGGATACCTTGAAAGTCTGGGGATGCTGGGTGGCTCAGTTGGTTAAGCGTCTGACTCTTGGTTTTGGCTCAAGTCATAATCTCAGGGTCGTGAGATCGAGCCCCATGTCTGGCTCCATGCTGGGCATGGAGTCTGCTTAAGATTCTCTCCTCTCTTAAAAAAAAAAAAAAA
>NW_027816203.1:0-277 GCF_054177405.1 Leptonychotes weddellii | reverse complement strand
CTTGTGTTCCTGCTCTAGCTATCTCTCTCTCTCTCTCTCTCTCTGTCAAATAAATAAAAATCTTTAATAAAAAAAAACAACTTTTTTTCTCATCTCAAACCTACCTTGTGTATTTTTGAAAATGTTGAAGTTTAACTGTGATTTTTTTCCCCCTAATTTCTAATTCCCCCAAGGACATCCTTGGTAAACCTAGAATGAAAGCATAAAATCTATGCTAACCCTACCAAGGAGAAGTCCAGCCTCTTAGCTCCCCTCAAAAAGAATCTGGCTTAGTAAT
>NW_027816202.1:0-2688 GCF_054177405.1 Leptonychotes weddellii | reverse complement strand
CCCTATATCATCATTATTTTTTTATTAGAAAACAGAAAACACAAATATAAATATTACAGAAATATACATATTTCATCAACCATTTCTTCTACCACATATAGGTACCTTTTACACGATAGTCTGAATTGCTTTGCTTTATGTGTCCACTATTGATGTGCTGCTTGGTTATACAGTGGGAATGCCTGTAGGCTGAGGATCAAGACCTTATTTAACTTTTGCTGTGGAGTATCTGGCATGCAACCAGCTCCAGGCAAATGCTGGTGTTGTCCCTCTTCCAGTCTTACTCCTCCCTGGGGTCCTGAAGTTTTCTCCTGCCCCAGCTTCCCCCAGCAGCTCATCCTTGTTTTACTTTAGAGCAACCTGTTATTGGGTCCTTGTCCAGTCTTCTGTGCCTCCATCCCTGAAGGACCTGCTCTCTGCTGGGTGACAGAGGCCTAATAGGATGGCCTACCCAGGACTTCTAGGCTTGCTGAGTTGTTTCAGCAGCTGGAGGCGAGGCAGTTTGGGTTAGGATTGGCACTGGAGGTAGCAGGCATGCTCTGGGCCCTCCATATCTCCCTCAAGGAGAAGACTTTGCTGTTTATCTTTCTACATGTGCTACAGTGAAAACTACATTCTCAACAGCTGACGGTAGGATTCCTCTTAGAAAGGGAAATATAAAGGAGCTGCCTATGTTGGGCAAACACTTTGATAGACTCCATGGAGACAGAAGGTTAGGGATGGCAGGAGCCCAGATAACAAGAACAGATAGTTACACTGTTTTACATGAGAAAGTGTGAACAATTTTTTATTTGTTTATTATTCTTTTAAGAGGTGTGTTTGCAGGGGAAGGTGGTGAGGGAGGTAAAGGAGAGAGAAAATGAGGGAGAAAAAAAAAGTCAGCAAGATGGTATGAGATTGGAAACTCTGTTGGGGTAAAGGGTCAGTGGGATATTCCCTTGTGGAGAAGCAACAGAAAGAACTTTCTGGAAGGGAGAATTTAAAAATATGCACCTTTATGTTTTTGTTAGAAAATAACCCCAAATGATTTGTATGAATGTGATGAGCCTTGAAAACTGTGACGAAGAAGTTTTCACATAAACACAGCACAGAATTGGAACAGCATTTACGGCAGAGGAAGCTCCTAAAAAAAGCAGACCATGTTTGACCTAGCGCCAGGAAGTCATGGATGTCTGCATTGGGGTTTTGCATTGCCAAAGGGGAGGGAGTTTAAAAGTTCATAGCAAACTCACGTCTCCTGCAAAGAGATTGGAGCAGCTTGTTGTCCCTGGGTTACATGTATATTTTGTTTGGAAAAAAAAGAGCTCCCCCGGTTAAAAGAAAAAGTGAGGGTGTGTGTTTGTGTGTGTACAAAAGCACACATGCATGTCTGTCAAGCACATGCTTGGCAAATAGTAGAGATGCCCAATTAAAAGTCATTGAATAGAAACCATAAGACAGTACTTGACAATACCACATACACATGTGGGTCCTTCCCTGGCTAGTAAGGTCTTAACCGCGTTCTTGCATATACCTTGGTTGCTTTTCTACTCTTGGGAGAACTCTCCTTCTGGCACAGACCAAGTCTGCCTGTAACCCCAGTCTCAGTGGAAAATGAAATATTTTGCTGCTGTTTTCTCCCACTGGCTCATGAGGAAGGCTCCCTCCTGATTGTACAGAGGTTTCTGTATCCAACATTAACACATGATATTTAGCGCTGTACACAGAAACGTATAGGAAATGTGCTTTTCCACTTCCTGGGAGCAGGATATTCCTCAATAAGCTATATTGTAGTGTTTTTATCTATTTATATTCAATGTTTTTTTTCCTGGGTGGACTTTCTCTCACTCAGCCTTATGGGCACATAGTTGAAAATGAAAAGAAGGCAAAACCCCTCCTTCCCCCACCTGCCCCCATGGCCCACAAATCACCTAGAATATTTAGTAACTTTTGGAATAAAGGCATCAAAGGAAGAGGAACAGAGAAAGAAGATCATGCTTCTCCAGTCTTTCAGGTCTTACCAGGTTCCCTGCCCTCACTTTTCTCCTCTTGCCACAACTGTGCTTTCAATTGTCAAAGCTGTTCCAGGCCTGTTCAGGGTTGGTTCTCAACATTATCTGCTGGTGCTGTTTCCTGCCTCTGAGTTTGGGTCAAGTTCCTCAGGAGAGCTGACATGTCCTATGCCAGTTCTTCACTGGGTAGTGGCTTACTCCACAAGTGATGTGAAGCCTCATCCTGTGTGTAGGCTTTGTCTTCCCTAGAGGAGCTTCGGTCCTTCCTCCCTTCCTGTTTTGTCAGACGAGTGCCGACTGTGAGTGTCCCAAGCATCACGAGTCTATTGTCACACAGCTTACACTCAAGTTGAAGGGTAAGGCTGTGCCTTTCAGAAATCTGCTCTCGTCTACACCTCATACTTTAGAGGAGCTCAGCAAATCTCATTTATTACCAAAGTTAGCCAAGCTTTCGTCTCTCTTTCCAGTTTCCATGCACTGAACTGTTTAAGATGTCCTTGAATTCTGAGGTTTCTTGAGTTGAGGGGCAATGAGACCATCTGTAGCTGTTAAATCTCATGTTGCTTTTAGTCAACACGAAGGTAGTTAGAACTCCTCTAGAGTGGTTGGGAATTCAACTCTGAAATCTGGCAGAGGGTCAGTTTAGCAGATCCTGTGAGAGCCTGGACTCTTGCAGTGAGTTCAAATCCTTACTTTG
>NW_027816201.1:0-277 GCF_054177405.1 Leptonychotes weddellii | reverse complement strand
GACAGACTAGTGGGAGGACAGACTAGTTGAGGACAGACTAGTTGGAGGGCAGACTAGTTGGAGGACAGTGGTTGGAGGACAGACTAGCTGAGGACAGACTGGTTGGAGGACAGTCTAGTTGGAAGACAGTGGTTAGAGGACAGACTAGCTGGGAGGACAGACTAGTTGGAAGACAGTGGTTAGAGGACAGACTAGCTGGGAGGACAGACTAGTTGGAAGACAGTGGTTAGAGGACAGACTAGCTGGAGGACAGACTAGTTGAGGACAGACTAGTTGG